>NC_081535.1:26786128-27011128 GCF_030273125.1 Centropristis striata
GTTCTTCTACAGGGACTAAAAAAGTCCAGACAAAAGCCGGCTCCAGACTGCTCGTATTCAAATTAGGGGCGTTTCGGCGAGTGAGACCTGCCTCATTCCGGGTATTGCCCTGTAGTGGAAACAGCCCTAAAGTCTCATTCTCATGGATGAACAATTTGATCACCTGGGAATACGACTATAAACTCTAAACCTTCTTGTGCTCATTTTTCTACTGCTACGTTTTTTTTTAATGAATGTAGCTAAGTAATTAGTTATGATGAGATCCCACCCCTTTTTTTTTTAGGTGGGATTAAAGACTGAGGGACTGAGGGTTAAGGAGCGCAACACTGGATCTGGTTCAGACATGGATTGTGGATTTGGACAGGCCTTTCACACTCACAGACAGAATGAGGGAGTGGGTGTATTTTCAGAGGGTCACAGGGTGGATACCACTCTGGGTGTGGTGACACAAACGGCCATCAGTCTTATCTTTTATTTTAGAATTTTCTATGCCTTTAATAAATTCAATATCTGTTAATTCTGGAAAGGTTTATTAAAAGTTGTATTACTTCTGACCAGAGTTGGTGCACAAATTGAGCATTGTTGCTGCTGTTAAGCAGCAAGATAATTTATATGTGTTTTTATCTCTTTATGTAAATTATTGTGTGATTCTGTGTCACCTGTGGTGGAGCAGCTGTACTGAGGGTACTGTGTGAAGGCCACAGCTCTCTCCACTCCATCTTTCTCCATCTCCTCGATGGCTTCCTCCGTCAGTGGGTGAACATACCGGAAACCGATGTAGAACTTGTGAGGAGCTGAAGGAAGAGAAACTCAGTCAATATCTACCAACAAGACAACAAGAAACTGTTCGAGTTCAACTGGAACAACCCCTGAAATATCTGGATAAGCACATGAATACAGTCAGAGACTTAAGGGACATTTTTATGGACATAATAAGATGTTATGAAGCTTGTTCTCCTCTTCTGAATCTAGTTAGCATACCACTAGTTTGTGTTGTTATCAGTGAGCTGAGTGCAGGCGTGTAGAGACACTCCTTCACTGTGTCACTATCTTCACCACACACATGCACACATTTGCTGCTAACCAGCAATCAGGCATTCCCTGATGATAAGTACCTTATCTACACCAGTCTAAAGCTTACACTAAAAGAGACTTATACCCCTCTTCGGCCAAGGCAGTTCGATGGCCAGTTCAGAGCCGGTGCCTAATTTCTAACCAGTTCTTCGCGTTGCGGTGCCAAAGAACCAGCTCTCGGCCAAGAAAACTGGTTCCAGAGTGGCACCAACTCTTTGCTGGTCTTGAACCACGAACAGCTTAAGTCAGGGGCTGGGGGCGGGATGATTTTGACCAACAAGACCAACTAAAACTTTGTGAGCGCCATTATTAAATACACAGAACTTGACTTTGGGCGGATATGGCTCCGTTGGTAGTGTGGTCGCATACTGATCGGTTGGTTGGCGGTTCGATCCCTGACCATAGCAGCCTACATGTCGAAGTATCCTTGAGCAAGATTCTACATCCCAAATTGCTTCCGATGCTGAGTTCATCGGTGTATGAATGAATTCCCAATGGTGGCAGGTGGCACCGTTTAGGGTAGTCTCTGCCACCAGTATGAATGTGTGAGTGAAAGGGTGAATGAGTGCAGTCTGTAGTGTAAAGCGCTTTGAGTGGTCGCAAAGCGACTAGAAAAGCGTTATATAAGTGCAGGTCCATTTACCATTTACTATGGACACAAAGTCAAAGCAGTGGTCTCCTAGCATACAATGTACTCTACCATTGTGGTTATGCTTGAAGTTGGTGCTAGTGTTTCTGGGAAAGTGGAGCTATATACAGACATATACTGTGATATAATGACGTGGCTGTCAAGTCTGTGGAAAAGCAAACAGGTTCTAAGAAGGTTCGCAAGTTGAACCAACTCCTACCAGCGCCAGCCCAGCACTAGAACTAGGATCATGTTGGTCAAAAAGAGGTATGAGATGCTTCCCTCCTCCTACAATCATTGAGTCTTAATGCAGCAGTGTCTCTAAGACCGTCTCACCTGTCTCAGGACTTATCTCATCCAGCAGCTTCACCATGCCCTCTCCCTGCATAGAGGTCCAGTGTTTGATGGGCGAGCCCCCTCCGATCTTACTGTACTGCTCTTGGATTTTCGGCGTGCGTCGCTTTGCGATGAACGGGCCGAGTTTACTGCAGAACAAAGGACAGATTGAAGAGTTACGACCACAACACTCACGGAATATAGTAGAATGTTGACCTTAGAGATTTTAACACAGAAGCTTGCAGTGTTTCCTCTAGGATTTTTTCAGCAGCGGTGGCAGAGGATTATTTGTCCTCTGGATGGTGTGCGTGTGTAAATATCAATCAGCAATTTACAAAGTATAAAAAATGACACTCGACTACAAAGCCCTTACCGTAACGCTTAAATACAAGCACCGGGAAGTGGAGGCTACTAAATAAATATAGCAGAAACCCTGCTTTACAAACACAAACACCCAAAGTAAAAAGGAAAATCTACCTGTGTCTTCACTTAAAAAGAGAAACTGCATTAATTCCCAAAGTTTAAATCAAAACCAAATATTTATTTTATATATATTAGATTTTTTTAAACTGAGCAAAATTTGTTCTGGCACATGGATGAGGAGAAAAACTTCAGCTGGGGTCCTATTACTTTGGACACTGATTGAACTGCTCATAAGTCACATGTGCTCGAAAATCATAACCTGTGATGTTGGATAAGAAGATAGATATTAGATAGATATTGCTTCATTTTCAGGAGTCACGAGCCAAAAAGGCTGGGAGGACAGCTTTTCAACGATAAATGTTCTTCAGAATACATGCCCAATGTTTTTTTTCTTCCCAGCGGCAACAAGAATCACTTTCCTGGTTCACTGTCACTTATTATGAAACAGGCTTGTTATGAAACGGACAAAAAGACACACAGACGAGCACCATGGCTCAACAACCTTCCCCATTTGTTCTCTTTAGTGTGTGTGTAGGTCAACTTTAAAAAAAAAAATTTTTAGGATGCTTCACCATTAACAATAGAGAGTATGTGTGTGCGTGCGTGCAGATGCACACGGTGCTTTCCTGCCAGACTGCATCTGCAATGTTATTTTTAGCTGGAAAAACAGCTCGTGCATGTCCCAGGCCACAGTGTGAATTCCCAAACAAACACCAACTAAATGCATTTGTTTATTCACTGAGAGAGATATCAACCAGGCAGCAAACCAGGTCAAATAATTGATTAAATAAAGGATTGATAAAAGTGTTTTAAAATGCTGCTTCAACACTGACTGGGAATAAAAGGACTGCTACTGTGTGTGTGTGTGTGTGTGTGTGTGTGTGTGTGTGTGTGTACATGGTACATACTTCTGTACAGGAAGTTTCATCAGGTCCGTGTCCATGAAGAGCCGCAGCAGGAAGTCGTGGACGTCTTCTAGTTTCTCAGGTCCTCCCATGTTCAGCATCAGGATGCCGGTCTTAGGTTTCCTGCAGACACAAGACATTGATAATCATTCTGCCATATCTAATGGCTTGACTTCCCAAAAAAAACACATTGAGCTTTTAATATTGAGATTATTTATCATGGTTAATGAATGACTCTTTCTACAAGGAAATCTAATATATTGATTTTCATATTCTCTAATGTAGATTATTGATTGCTAAAGCAATTTTTCTGATACATAACACAATTCATTCATATTCTACAAATATCTGAATGATAATAAATTCTGGTGTCTGGGTTGGGCTTTCAACCAGTTCAATTAAGTCATGTTTTAAACAACTTAACACTCTAAATGTGGAACTACTGAATGCACCTAAAGCTAGCTGGTCCTGTCTGCTTGTTACACTAATGTTAGCTAGAGCAACTAGCATTAGCTTGTTGCATCAGACTGAGATGCTAACGTCAACTCAAGCACTCTCCTGTCCTGTCAGCCTGTTGGAGCTGTCAGAAATGGAGCAAAGGTTAGCTATTTGAATTAAGTTGGGATACTAATAATATCTATCTGCTTGTGCATAGCGCTACAGGACATGCTTCTACATGTTTACAATAGGCGCACACACAGCTACGTAGTTGGATTTAGGCTGAAAAAATACTTGGTTAGGTTTTGGCACAAAAACTACTTTGTTAGGTTTAGGAGAAGATGGTACTTCAAAATCAAAATAAGTATGTTATACTAGGGCTGGGCAATATATCGATATAAAAAGATTTATCGATATATTTTTAAATGTGATATGGAATTAGACCATATCGGATATATAGATATAGTTTTTTAAAAAAGATTTCTTTATATATAAATGCTGCCCTTACTAGGGTTTGTCATATTTAGTTCTTTTGTAATGTTCTTTATTCTTATCTCATATAAATACATTTATTTCAGAAAAAGATTGGCCTATTTTATTTAAGATATTTTTTCATTTAAATGTGCACTTTATGGAGCTTTGATTTGAAATAAAGGTACTCCTGTTGTTATACAGTATTTATGTTTACTTAAATAAAAGGTTTCAATAAAACTACTTGTGACATGTCATGTCATGTTTGGCTTTGACTTTGACTGAACATTGGCTCTCACTTTGCTATAAAAATATCGGAATATATATCTTATATCGATATTCAGCCTAAATATATCGGGATATGACTTTTGGTCCATATCGCCCAGCCCTATGTTATACCAGAAGTTATCTAGGGGTCATGTCTTGTAGTAGGGTGTGCTCATCAAGTTGCCTGTAAGACTGCAGTTGGACCCTTATTAATACTAATGTCAATTCAATCACCCAGTGTTAGCTTGTGAAATTACCATTAGCTCTAGTAGCAACTGTTCGTTTTGTTAAATTTTATTTTAATTTCTTCAGGGTCTCTGCAGGTTTCAGTCAAATTACAAGTCAAATCTAAGACTTTAAAAAAAAATTTAAAACTATAATAAATACTATTCAAGACCCTTATCATATCCATACTGGCAGAAAAGTATGGATATGAAAAGACATAAAGGAAAATCGGAGGCCCAGAATATGATTTTATTCATAGCCCTTTATGCATTTGCTTTAATAAAAGTACCATTTATACATTTCTAAGACCTTTCAAAACTGTATTTAAGACATTTTATGACATTTTAAGAGAATTTTAGACATTATAAGGCTGTAAATTCAAATTATTGGATTTTTAAGACTGTGGAAATCCTGTTCGTGGAAGGAAAAGCTGCAGAGTAATGAACAAAATGACCAGCTGTGTGCCTGTTTCATTTATTTTAACAGTATTTCAGCAGGTTTCTTGATGCCCAACTGTGAAAGAGAGCAATAAAATAGCATAATGCCAAGACAGCAGAGCAGAGAACAACAGAAGTACCAAGTTAGATTGAAAGCAATCCTTAGGCCTACAAATAAGGGCTGAATAAGAAGCAGATTTTAAAAGTTAATACCGGTACTTAATGAAAAAGTTAACAACATTTATATGAAAACTGGAAAGCTGTCTTGTGAGATTACTGTTAGGTTACAGCAGCTATTTAGTACAACTTGTGAAATTAAGTGCACTAAAGCATGCTATTCCTCTCAGTCTATGAAGCTAATGTTAGCCCAAGCACCTAATGTTAGCTTGTCATATCAGACTTAGAAACTAGCATTACTTTAAGTAGCTAATGTTGGCTTGTTGTGTCAGCTTGTGAGGCCAACTTCACAGTTAATAATAGTCAGTATGTCCGGATGGACCCTGCAATGCTTTTAAACTGTGCATTAAATCACCACTATAACCATAATCTTTGCTAGATTTACTTTATACAGACGCACAGCTCTGACTTCTGATACACTTTCTGAGCCCTGAATACCCCTGAAGAATCTTCTGTCTTTTTCATAATTATTGTTTGGCTGTCGTTTTCAAAAGGACAGATAAAAGCCAAAAAAGCCTTGAGACAGTGATGAGAAGATGGTGTGACAAGCTGCTAATTCTTTTTTCCATGCCTGGCTTTGAGGCCCTCCAACATGTGGGTGTTTGTAAATTTCACTTTAAAGATAAATAAATGTGTATCAATGGTTCTGTAGTCAAAACGATTCTACTCATATTATTCATTTAGTACTACTTAATATTCCCTACATTTTCAAACACTGCCAACCAACTACCTTATCAGTGTACACACAATAAAGCTGGCAAAGGTCACATGCTACAAAAACAAAGTCTGTGCAACAGGGAAATAACCTAGCTCCACCACCATGACCTATTGTGTTTGTGCCCCATGTTTTTCAGTCATTACTCTAAAGCTTCCTCTTTTGTTAAACTGTAAAACTTACTCTTAAACTGGCCATTCAATTGCTTTCATCTCAAACTCTCAAACCAACAGTTCAACTGCTTTCATCTGATCAAACCAACAATTCAACTGCTTTCATCTCAAACTCTCAAACCAACAGTTCAACTGCTTTCATCTCAAACTCTCAAACCAACAGTTCAACTGCTTTCATCTCTAATTCTCAAACCAACAGTTCAACTGCTTTCATCTCAAACTCTCAAACCAACAGTTCAACTGCTTTCATCTCTAACTCTCAAACCAACAGTTCAACTGCTTTCATCTCTAACTCTCAAACCAACAGTTCAACTGCTTACATTTCTTAATCTCAAACTGGTGGGTAAACTGCTTTCATCTCTAACTCTCAAACCAACACTTCAACTGATTTTATCTGTTCAAACCAACAGTTCAACTGCTTTCATTTCTTACTCTCAAACTTGTGATTCAACTGCTTTCATCTGTTAAAACCAACAGTTCAACTGCTTTCATCTGTTCAAACCAACAGTTCAAATGCTTTCATCTGCTCAAACCAACAGTTCAACTGCTTTCATCTCTAACTCTCAAACCAACAGTTCAACTGCTTTCATCTCTAACTCTCAAACCAACACTTCAACTGCTTACATCTCTAACTCTCAAACCGACACAACTGCTTTCATCTGTTCAAACTGAGAGCTCAAATGATTTCATTTCTTACTCTAAAGCTGACAGTTCAACTGCTTTCATCTCTAACTCTCAAACCAACAGTTCAACTGCTTTCATCCCTAAGGCCTAGTATGTACATGGGCATTCCCCTCCTATGTTCTCCCAAAGGGAAAAATGAAATCCCATACACACAAACAGTTTTTTCTTTTTTAAATCATGGTTCAAATGAACATGACCGTAACCTTAATGCCATGTTGGCCAATCTCAAAAAGAAGATATTGGCCTACCAAATGCCTGAAAAAAGCATATTACCACAGGGCTACCTGGTTAATGATGTATTCTGGGACACTCTTAGAAGAAACATCCACAGGGCACCTTGGAGTTGCTGTAAGAACCAACTGGAGCCAACACATCAAACAAAGGCCAGGCCACTGTCCACCACAGATGCTTAACAATGGCTCAATGATAGCACGACAGATCACAGATGGCTGACGACAAACTGTTCTCTTGTTGTGACAAGGGTCCCCTGAAGCTGCACTAGCTGTTGTAGTAATGCTACAGTGTGTGTGTGTGTGTTTGTCACCTGTTCTCCTGTGTTTCTAGACTTGCTGTCTGGGCTAAAGCAGCAGCCGTGGAGCGTCTCCTCACACTCAGACTGACGCTGCTCCTGGCAACTAAAGCAGAAATTGGAAGAAATCAGGTTATGTACTCATCGGTCACTCAAAAACATTATTTTATCTGGGTGAGTAAATATTACTCTGCATGCATGTTGTTTTCCACCACCTTACATTCATACACATCTTGCCTCCAAAACCTTTACCAGTGTAGAACCAAACTGGCTTTCACCATTAGCAACGTAGTGATTATTATCATCTCAATAAGCATCAAAATATGCTTAAAACTCTTAAAAATGGAACTAAAACATGCATCAAAACAGAAGATGTATTTCTTGTAATATTAAAAAAATTTACTTGATTTCAACTGTAACTATGGGCCCAAAGTAATATTACAGTTTGAGTAAAAACTGTGGTAAAGTGTGATCAGTTAAAAAAAAGTTGGCTGAGATGACAACAGCCAGGCATATGATATATATAATGATATATAATAATAATGTTATTTATTGCAATCTAAAATAATGTAAAGTATATCTGATGTTATTTCAACTCTCAAATTTCTCATTAAATTTTTCAATTTTAATGTGAAGAGACAGCTAAATATTAAATGCTTGTTTTTCTTTTGTTTGGGACACAGCACTGTGATAGTTACTGCTCCCATAATGTAGATGACGTGTGAATCACTTAATAAAGAAGTTCAGCCTGATACATTTGGTGTCTTTGTCTGTAAACATGGGATTAGAATAAATGGTGGTAATAAGTAGGGCTGGGCGATATGGACCAAAAGTCATATCCCGATATATTTAGGCTGAATATCGAAATACGATATATATCCCGATATTTTAATCGCAAAGTGAGAGCAAATGTTCAGTCAAAGTCAAAGCCAAATATGACATGTCACAAGTAGTTTTATTTAAACCGTTTATTTAAGTTAACATAAATACTGTATAACAACAGGAGTTCCTTTTTTTTTAACTCAAAGCTCCATAAAGTACACATTTAAATGAAAAATATCTTAAATAAAAATAGCCTTTGAAATAAAATAGGGCAACATTTTTCTGAAATAAATATATTTATATGAGAAAAGAATAACGAACATTACAAAAGAACTAAATATGGCAAACCCTAGTAAGGGCAGCATTTATATAGCAGCTTGCCTGGATATAACTGAAGTATATCGATAAATGCAACATGGTCTGATTCCATATCACATTTAAAAATATATCGATATATTGTTTAAATCGATATATCACCCAGCCCTAGTAATAAATAATGTGTTTATGTGTCTGACTCCATAATGACCTCTTACATGACCCTAAATACATTTTAATCATTTACACAACTGTTAAGAACATCACATGTGAACAAAGACGTGTTAGAAACTGCAGGGGACGAATAAACCAATAATCCCTGCTTCATGTATACAGATTATAAAAGTCTGTTAACTATATCTACTAACAGGATTCAGTCAGCTGTACTTTCATAACCAGAGCTGCAGTTCCCTGAAGCGCCACCAGGAGGCCTACTGTGATTATGCAAGTTCACAACGTTGGAATTGTGTAACTCCATATAATTGTTTACTCACTCGCCGTTAAAACACGGGACGCCAACGACTACGCGCAGTATATACGGGTCCTTTGACTGAATCTAAATGCAGCACAAGTACGGGATAAGTCCATTATGTAACATTAACATTAAACTGTAACCTACGGTAATGTTCGGGTGCGTCAAACCAACGGGAGTTAGCGACTAGACAGCTCCGGAAACGCTGCAATTTGTCTATCAAATAAAAGCACGTAAACGGTCTCATTTCGGTAAATACTGAGATTTCGCAGTGCCAAAGTGGCAAGCATTGAGAAGGGACACAATACGGAATTTATTTAAGAACGAACAAACTCATGCTGATGCGGTAAAAGGCAGTAAAACAAAGAATTGCGCGTTTATGTTACGCTGATTACATTATTGTGAAAGTCCAGACAGGAAGTTGTTCGTCCATATCCTCACGAGCTTAACGACCGTTTACGAAATGATGATGCCAATGTCAGCGTGCTGTTGAGTTTACATTAACGTTGCAATACACCAAACAACGCTTCTTCACTCGAAACTACATTTAAATTGCACAAAAGAAGCAGAGTAACACAGTTTACTATGCGGCATTACATTCCGAGATAAATCATGAAACTTAGAAGGTTTAAAACACAGCTTTGACTAGGCTAACTGAGCTCACAGTTACACTCACAGTGCATCAAGCGACCGGCGCTTCCCAGGACTGCCATCATGGTCATTTGCTGTTTTCACTGCCGAATAAAGTCTCCGTTCACTCTGTAATGAAGGCTGGATACTTATGCCCTCAGCGGCTGCTTACACGAGTATCCCCCTCCACTGAGTGCCTCCCTGGCCACACCGATGTGTCTGTCAGTCAGATTCCTTCAGCTACCACAAGCTGGCTGCGGAGCGCCCGTCAAGTTTGTCCAAGTAACAACAACACTTCCGGTTTCTAATTTCACAATAAAACCACTTATAGCTATCGGTGGATGATGCAACATTTTAGATTTCGATTGACTGTAATTGCAGGAATTCATTATTTGTTTATTAATATTTTACTCATTTAGTAATAATTTTCGGGTTCTGTTGCAACTAGTATGGTTTTTAACTATGATTTGGTAACATAAACAAAAAGAATCTCATATACAAATTTACAGTAAACATACATTTATTTTAATTTTGATTGTGAATCTATAAGGATTTGCAAAGAAGGTATTTAGAGATGTGTGTAGAGAAACATTTTGCACTTAAATTAAATATCCTTATATGAATTTAGAATCGTATTCGACTGGGTGATTCTCATGGTACAGCTCATAGCAAAAATCCAAGAGCATTGAATACATATTTTCTTTGACCCTTTATAACATATACAATCAAGTCACTATTTAATATGAATTAATAATGTATTTGAAAAATTTGAATGTATTTTCTGACATTTTTATAGAAACTGTGAGCAACAAAATTAATTATCGTAACACATTTTTAAATAGAAATAATAGAACAACGAAAGGGTTTCTTTGTGGGGGTTTTTCTTTGGCAAGCACTTAAATATGCTCAAGGTAGCTGGTATCACCAAAATGTATTTTATTAAAATTTACACATATTTTAATGCAAACAGTTCTATCATAACCATAACATCTAACCATTTTTCCTCATCAATTTTCAGATTCTCAGATTTTGTTCTTTATACATTGTTAAAAACATTATATTTGATTATATTCTGTTAAATTATACATTTTTAATCAAATGTATATTATTTTTATAAAGTTTATTAAATATCTATTGTATATAAGTGTGGGGAAACCATGACATTTTTATCTGGACGCATTACGGTAATGAATTTGTGGATCAAAAATATAGAAAATATAATTTTAGCACAAAATAATGAATTGTGCCTCATTATGGCTATATTGCTCATTCATATAAAAGTGAAATATATTTAGTTTAATAAAGTATGTCCTTATAATCTTCACAGACATAACTAAGACTGGCTTCATGACAATCATCCTACTATGCGTGGTAGTAAACACAAGTTACAATAGCTATATTAATAGGTCATTACAGTTATATACCTTGAGTGTTTTAGTTTTTTTTCAATCCTTCTACAATAGGCCTATGCTTTTTTAAAAGACATTTTATATTGGGCATAATTATGAACGATTACATGCTTTTATTATGGAATATAAATTGACGTATTTCCTGTCTCAATCCCGTTTACTCTGGTTTTCTTGACGCAGAGCCGTTATCTCGGTATGGCGTCACAGCTACGTTTGTGAATTTTACAAGATAATCCCGCCCCCGACTCGTGCCGGTCACACCCACTTCCAAAGCTCTGCGTGTGTGTGTCTGTGTGTGTGTGTGTGTGTGTGTGTGTGTGTGTGTGTGTGTGTGTGTGTGTGTGTGTGTTCATAGATAGTTTATCAGTTATAGCAGTCAATGTTTTTTTGTGGTTTGGCAAGACATGAGGAAGGAAGAGAGCCGGGAGGAAGGGAAATAAGAGGGATAATGGAGAAGACTGATACAGTGTTCTGGTAAAAGGCTTTACAGTGTTTTTAAAATGAAGAGATTAGATTTACAGTATGTGGCCAAATGTATGTTGACAGCATTGGTGGAAGTAATATTCAGATCTGTTACTTAACCCTTTGGAGTTTTGGGCTATTTTGTGGGTTTTGGACGTGTTGGTGTCATTGTTTTCAGCACAACTTCGCCTTATGACCAGATTATCATTTTTTTTCATTTTTACTTACTGGATCAACATTTTGAACACAAAATACACACAAAAATAATAGCAAAAAACACACACAAAAAATGACCAAAAAAAATAAACAAATTACAAAAAAAAACAAGAAACACAAAAATACACAACATTACAATAAACACACTCAAAACACACAAAAAAGACATCAAAAACATTTAAAAAAAAAACACAAAAAACACACAAAGAAATAACAAAAAACACCCAAAAAATTACAAAAAAACACACATGTAAAAACACAAAAAACATAAACAAATCACAAAAAAACCCAAGAAACACAAAAACACACAACATTACAATAAACACACTCAAAAAACACACAAACACATCAAAAACATTTTTAAAAAAATACAAAAAATACACACTCAAAAACAGATAAAACACACAAAGAAATAACAAAAAACAGTTAACACAAAAAAATGCTGAATGCACACTGCAAAATTAGAAAAATCTCTGTTGTTACTACACTTGGTCGAGGTGTTTTTTTTTTTTTTTTACCTTTGCTGAAAAAGGGTTGATGCATTAAATTGGACATGGAAACTTCTGGAAAAGCCAAAACTTTAGAGAAAAGCTGACAGCAGGGCTCCATGCTGCTTCGTTTTTTTGTCGTGACGCCATGAAGAAGTCGTGCTCGGTGCTTTCTTGGACTCCAGAGGTAAAAGTACTAATACCACACTGTGAAATGACTCCACTACAAGTAAAAGTCCTGCATTCAAAACTTACTGAAGTAAAAGTACAAAAGTATCAGCATCAATGTGAATGTAATTAAAGTATCAAAAGTAAAAGTACTAGTTATGCAGAATGGACCCACTGAGATTGTTTTATATATTCCAAATACATTCTTGTATTATTATTATTGATGCAATATTTGTCAGCGCTTCAGCTCTCTAAAATTCAAAAGCGTGCTACATTTGCTGGACTTACAGCTGCTAAGAGAATTATTTCAACCTGTTGCAGCTCATATAAATGGAGCACCAGAAAAGACTTTGGACACTTGGCTCAACATGCTGATTCTTAAAAAACATGCTGTAGATGTGTGTTATAGCCTTCTTCCTTCTTTTTACACGTTTAGTCCCTTATGTCTTATGTCTGTTCCTTTGTCAGTGTTATTTGTTTGTTATTTTGTTTATGTGTGTGTTTGTGTATGTCTGTTTCTATATGTCTTATTAGTAAGCTGCAGACATTATTCTTACTGTTGTGTTTTTATTATGAACCCGTCCCCTTCCCCTCTTTCCTCCCTGTGTTTTTTGGTCCTGGGACACCTCCTTCTGTCTCAGCATTATTGTTTGTCATTTGAAAGAGCACTCATGTGATGGTGCTCTGCCACCGTGTGATTATTCTGAATAAAAAACATTTGATCGCAATTTTTTTTTAATTTTTGATGCATTTATGTACGCAGTATTTTAAGCAGAACCTGATCAATTTGTATCTTCTTAACATACTGTTATGAGGTTTGGTTTCAACAAATGTCAAATCACTTTAAATTAATCATGTTTTTATGTTAAATCTCGTAAGATAAGGGTTAGGGTTAGGGTTACGTAAGACAAATGTAGTGGAGTAAAAAGTACAACATTCACCTGGAAAAGTATAAAGTTATATAAAATGGAAATAGTCTAGTAAAGGGCAACTTCATCAAAATTGTACTTAAGTACAGTATTTGAGTAAATGTACTTAGTTACTTTCCACCACGGCCCGGATAAGCGGAGGAAAATGGATGGATTTTAATTTTTCACATTTTCTTTCCTGGTACTTTATGTGGCCAAATGTATGTAGACAACTCTGCCCATTTATATATACATAAAATAACTACCTGCAAGTATGCAAGTAATCAGAATACATTTATGAAGAGTGGCTAATAAATTCAATTTGATTTGTATAATTCAAATTTTAAATATAAACACAATCTCCATCTTTAAATCAAACTCCTTTATGAAAACACCACTGAAGCAACAGTAATTGTCGTCTTATATAAAATAAAATAAAATAAAATAAAATAATGATGTGGATAAGCAGGAAACACTGTTTGAAGAATATAAAAGCAGAACCCTGTTACAAAAAGTAAACAAAAAACACCCAAAAAATTACAAAAAAACACACATGTAAAAACACAAAAAACATAAACAAATCACAAAAAAACCCAAGAAACACAAAAACACACAACATTACAATAAACACACTCAAAACACACAAAAACACATCAAAAACATTTTTTTAAAAATACAAAAAATACACACTCAAAAACAGATAAAAACACACAAAGAAATAACAAAAAACAGTTAACACAAAAAATGCTGAATGCACACTGCAAAATTAGAAAAAACTCTGTTGTTACTACACTTGGTCGAGGTGTTTTTTTTATTTTTTTTTTACCTTTGCTGAAAAAAGGGTTGATGCATTAAATTGGACATGGAAACTTCTGGAAAAGCCAAAACTTTAGAGAAAAGCTGACAGCAGGGCTCCATGCTGCTTCGTTTTTTTGTCGTGACGCCATGAAGAAGTCGTGCTTGGTGCTTTCTTGGACTCCAGAGGTAAAAGTACTAATACCACACTGTGAAATGACTCCACTACAAGTAAAAGTCCTGCATTCAAAACTTACTAAAGTAAAAGTACAAAAGTATCAGCATCAAAATGTAATTAAAGTATCAAAAGTAAAAGTACTAGTTATGCAGAATGGACCCACTGAGATTGTTTTATATATTCCAAATACATTCTTGTATTATTATTATTGATGCAATATTTGTCAGCGCTTCAGCTCTCTAAAATTCAAAAGCGTGCTACATTTGCTGGACTTACAGCTGCTAAGAGAATTATTTCAACCCGTTGCAGCTCATATAAATGGAGCACCAGAAAAGACTTTGGACACTTGGCTCAACATGCTGATTCTTAAAAAACATGCTGTAGATGTGTGCTATAGCCTTCTTACTTCTATTTACACATGTTTAGTCCCTTATGTCTTATGTCTGTTCCTTCGTCATTGTTATTTGTTTGTTTTTTTGTTTATGTGTGTGTTTGTGTATGTCTGTTTCTATATGTCTTACTAGTAAGCTGCAGACATTATTCTTACTGTTGTGTTTTTATTATGTACCCCTCCCCTTCCCCTCTTTCCTCCCTGTGTTTTTTGGTCCTGGGACACCTCCTTCTGTCTCAGCAAACATTTGATCGCAATTTTTTAAAATTTTTGATGCATTTATGTACGCAGTATTTTAAGCAGAACCTGATCAATTTGTATCTTCTTAACATACTGTTATGAGGTTTGGTTTCAACAAATGTCAAATCACTTTAAATTAATCATGTTTTTATGTTAAATCTCGTAAGATAAACGTAAGACAAATGTAGTGGAGTAAAAAGTACAACATTCACCTGGAAAAGTATAAAGTTATATAAAATGGAAATAGTCTAGTAAAGGGCAACTTCATCAAAATTGTACTTAAGTACAGTATTTGAGTAAATGTACTTAGTTACTTTCCACCACGGCCCGGATAAGCGGAGGAAAATGGATGGATTTTAATTTTTCACATTTTCTTTCCTGGTACTTTATGTGGCCAAATGTATGTAGACAACTCTGCCCATTTATATATACATAAAATAACTACCTGCAAGTATGCAAGTAATCAGAATACATTTATGAAGAGTGGCTAATAAATTCAATTTGATTTGTATAATTCAAATTTTAAATATAAACACAATCTCCATCTTTAAATCAAACTCCTTTATGAAAACACCACTGAAGCAACAGTAATTGTCGTCTTATATAAAATAAAATAAAATAAAATAATGATGTGGATAAGCAGGAAACACTGTTTGAAGAAAATAAAAGCAGAACCCTGTTACACCATCCAGACTGAATCCATACGTGTCAGCATGAGAAGAGAAATCTTTTGTCTTCCTGGAGAACATTTCCTTTAGCAGGTGTGCTAATGAATCTGTTTTGAATTGCCTTAGGTTTCTTTGAAAAGAAAAGACCAGTTTTTCAAGAACTGAGATTTTAAGATGCATTTCCTTCTTCCTTATAAAACCAATAGGAGAAAACAGCACAAAGCCAGGGACCAAAGAGTCCCTGGACCAAAGAGGAACCAGGGACTGTCTGTCTGTCTTTGTTGTCTGACTGTTTTGTAGTTGTATTATTTATTTTTTTCTGCTGTTTTTGTGTGTATAAATGGTTAAAAAATAAAGAAAAAATAATAATAAAAAGTACATTTCTATAGACACCTGTGTCTTTTGTTTGTATTTTGGGTTCCTGGCAGCTTTTTACTTTATTACTTAAAATAAAATGAAAAATCTGACTGATAGCCAAGTTTGTGTGGAGAGAAAGGAGCCATGCATGTGATGTAAGAACAGACTGAAAGATGCTAAACAGAGACAGAAATTAATGCGTGGAAGTTGACAAATTTGAACCAAAATCTCCTGGACTTCAGAGGTTTAACTGGAACTTTCGTTTGTCTTTTACAACAAAAAATCCATAATAGCACGCTTTAATGGAAGATCATTGTATTCACCAAAGCAGTTGTATTTTATACACATAATCTTTAATACGTTTTAAAATTAGTATCACTTTTGTTTCTGTGATATAATTCTACCAGGTATACTCGGACTAGGACTTAACCTATTGTCTGTTTGAGTTCATTCTGTTAAATTGTATTTAAAATGTTAATCTTTAACATGTTTAGTGATTTATATTGAAAAGGTGCAGTAGGAATTAACAAAAAAAAATGGAAAAATGGAGCATAACTCAAGCTGGCAGTGTGTACAAGGTAGAAAAAGGATCCAATCCAAGGTGTGACAGACTCAACCTGAAGAAAATTCGCACACAAGCATCATCTTGTATCACATTTATTTAAGTGCAGTTTATTGACTTGAGTATTTTCCGATAAAGAGGCAGAAAGACAAACATGATAAGGTCTGAAGCCGACGCCTACAATACATTTCTAAACCACGATGACCGGTTGATTGACAGGCTGCTGTCCATGTTTTATTTCTACCTCTGATTTCCAGAGCCAGCTGTTTCTTTCAGGTAGCAAGTTAAATGTTCCCAAACACGTGAAAAATGCACAAAAGCAGTGCTGTTGTTCTTGAAAACAACCAATGACAGACAGTCAGGGCAGTAGTATAAGGATGGAAGGAGTGTGTGTTTCTGTGTGTGATGTAGACGTCCCTTTACTCTTTTTGCATGAAAATAAACATACAGATATCACCAAAACATGAAAGTCCACAGGCTGATCCACTGAGATCTACAAAAGCACATTGCATCCTTTAAATACACTGATACAGACCTCAGAATTATGAGAAAAGATCTTATTGTTAAAGTGGATGCAACTTCTTACTTTTCAAGATGTCTGCAAGATCAATTTATATTCAAATGTTTCTAGGATCTTTTTTTAAGCTATTTGGCAATGGCAGAAACACCAGTTACTGAAAAATATGGCTGGTGTACTATGAAAGCCAAGCAAAAAGAAAAAAAAATGAAATCTGGTCACCCATTTTCTTAGTCTAAGTTGATTGAAATTGTTTTCTTGATTGTGTTTATGACATAACAGGCAGAAAAAAACTTTTTTAAAGGATAATTTCAAGTGTTTGTTGTTGTAATACACATTTTGGCCCCAAGAGACTGAAATGTACCACTCCCCTTTTCTAAACCGGACTAAAATAATTTACATTTTATTCCAGGTTATTTTTATTCTCTCCATGCAGTTGAAACACAAAATCTTGTGGCCAACAACTTAAACTAAAATTCCTATGGACAACTTTAACTAAACAGTGAGTTGAAAATGTGGAAAAGGCTAGTACTTGCAGCATTTAAGACCACAATTGAGACACATTTGCATCTTTTTCCCAGCACAATCACAGGAAACTGTGTTTTTTTATTGGTTAAATGATGAGCCAATGAGCACAGGCAGAGGCAGAAATGATCTGAAAGCACAAACAAGAAGGCTGTGAAGTTTGAGGCAGAGCACAGCAGGGTAGTCTCTAACTGTCTGTGGTGAGACATCACAGAGAGATCTGTGGACATTTAACAACTGAGAGTAAAACTGCCAAAGGGAAGAGAATGTAGAATTTGTTGTGATTTGATTCAATAATTTAGCAACAGATTTTATGGCTCGCAGGGTGCTGCCACATGCCAGATCCAAATATGCTAACAGAATATGTGTGTGTGTGTGTGTTCAGGGTCGGCAGCGCTGGATGAACCGTGGGTACAGGCAGACGTCTCTGATGTGATGTCTGTTCAGCAGCCAGGTGAGGAAACGCTCCAGACCCAGACCGTAGCCGCCGTGAGGACATGTGCCGTACTTCCTCTGAAACACACACACAGCAGCCTGTTAATACACACCGTCACTAAGACACAGGAGGACAAAACTCTGGACAGATCTGGGGAATCCACAGGTCCATGCTTCGGGGCAGTCTATAGGGCTGTTTCCACTACCGCCTAATACCCGGAATGAGGCGGGTCTCACTCGCCGAAACGCCCCTAATTTGAATACGAGCAGTCCTGAGCAGACTTGTGTCGGGACTTTTCTTTTTACCCGTTTTTGAACGGGTGAATGAGTGCAGTCTGTAGTGTAAAGTGCTTAGATAAAAGTGCTATATAAGTGCCGTCCATTTACCATTTACACAATACAGAAACATTTTCCCTTTCTGGGCCAACAGGCAACAAAGAAATAGAAGCACACATGAGCAGTTTTCTGTTACCTGGTCAGTGTACCAGTAGTACGGGGTCGGGTCGATTCCCTCCCGCTTGTATCCTTCCAGCAGCTCCTCTGCGTCCCAGATACGCATCGAGCCTCCAACAATCTCGCCAACATTTGGCATCAAGACGTCGACCTGCAGCAAAGACGGCAAATCAGTTAGAGAGTATCTTCAGGGCTTCCTGCAGCCAAAATCTGCCTGGAAGCGAAGTATCAGTTTAAAGTCCACAGTTTGAGTTCCCATCTTGGCTCCACACATCAACTCAAAGGGTTAAAGTTCCATTTAGCTTAGACTAAAATACACTCAAATAATAAAGTGTCAGAGGTTTTGCTGTACAGTTAGTATAGAAGCACCTCCTCCTACGATGTCTCTAGCTGTGTCAGAACAGAGGCACACAGCACCCTGATGTAAAGTTCGTCCAGGTTTTCTGGACCAAATGTGAACTAGAATCAAGTCTGACTCGTGAGGGTTTCGTACCGACTCGGTGAGGCGTCGGTCATCGGCACAGCGCTGCATGTAGAAGGATTTGATCTCGGCTGGGAAGCGACAGAGCAGGATGGTCTCGTTGATGGAGTCGGTCATCAACCTCTCTGGAGCCTCAGGGATGTCCTGAGAGGGACAGACACACAGACGAGTCCAAACAGAGTCAAACACACATAAAAGAAGCATCTCGTAGACAAAAATATGCTAAACTAAGTCTGAGAAACAATTTCTTCAACCTTGTTACTGCTGTAAAAACTCCACAGTGAGGCAAATTTTTATTTACAGTGCTGTTTAATAACAATAATATGCTTTAGAACAGATAAGGCCGGAAGAGATGTTTCAGGCTGAACAACAAAATAATGAATGTGGTGACAAAAACATGGTGAGCTCAGTGAGCACAGACCAAAGTGAGACAGTCACATGTTTCTGACATGTATGAGAGCTCCAGCCTGCCCTCTGCAGGTGGGGATGAAAACTGCAGCTGAGCACTTTACTGCTGACTGAAATCTGATGACCTGCAGCTCCACAGACATTTAGTTCCCTCTCTTAGTTATTTTAAAACAAGGTTTATGACTCGCCTGTCTACAGCTGCCTTATACTAAACAATTTCAATAATTTATTTTAAAACATTTTTTAACTATATAACTCTACATATGTAACTACATTTTATTCTTTTTTAACAAATATACACATATTATTATATGTTAGCTTCTGTTTTAGCGGTTTCTATTTTTTTATTTCTGATTGTAGTACATTTATTTGTACCACAATATTATATTCAATTGTGCATCTATTTCCAAAAAGTCTTGGCTACTGAGTCAGAAGAACTCATGTGGAGAATGGTGTCTGTGCGTGTTTGTGTGTGTGTGTGTGTGTGTGTGTGTGTGTGTGTCTTCACCTCTCCAAACTCATAGTAGGTGCCATCGTCCTTCTTGATGTCGTGCTCTCTGAGCCACTCGATGGCTTCAGTGTACTCCATCCTCTTGAACGGCCTCTTGGGGGGTTTAAAGTTCTGGGGAAGAAAAAAAATCAATATTATTATCAAATTACTATGAAATATAAAATATCAACTTCATGTGCTCATGAGAAACAGGAGCTGTTCTGGAGCTTGAGGTGAGGCATCTCCAATGTTGAGCTCAATATAACAAACACTGTTATTAGTTAGTATTTATCATCAAAATGTGTAATTGATGAACATTTTATTGACTGTTACTTAAGATGCAAACTGTGATTTGGTGATACAACATAGCACCCTGTGTGAACACGCTCCAGCATATTAAACAAGGTGACGTACGGGGTTGATGTCGTAGAGCAGCTGGGCGACGGGAGATTTGAGCACTCGGTCCACCACGTCACACACCAGGTCCTCCAGTCTGTTCAGCAGGTCCTCAAACGACATGAAGGGACACTCGGCCTCGATGTGAGTGTACCTGAACAATTACAAACCAATTATCAGAATGCAGAAGGCTTTACGGCTTAGTATCAGGAGATGGACAGAGTTGTATCAAAGCAAACAGGTTGAGATGAAGTCTACAGTTTGTGACTGTTCTGTCATTACAAAGGCTCATTTATATAGAAAACATTTTCTATACATATTTACAGTACTTTGTTGTCCTTTCTTGTTGTTAAGCTACAGTTAAGCACGAATGAATGTCCCTTCCTGTTGTGAGAACGACACAACACACTAATGTGTTATCAGTGGCTGGTGCAAGAAAATCAAATTTTTCTGTTTGTCTGTTGGCGGATTATAGGGCTGTTTCCACTACCGGGCAATACCCGGAATGAGGTGGTTCTCACTCGCGGAAACGCCCCTAATTTGAATGCGAGCAGTCCGGAGCGGGCTCTCGTCGGGACTTTTTTAGTCCCTGTAGAAGAGCAGGGTCTTTTTTCTCCCCTGAAAACAGCCTGGTTACTGATTGAATAGATCGCTAAGCAGGATGTGACGTAGTACTCTACACAACAACAACACAAGCCATTCGTAAAAGCCGGCAAAGCAGTGTTGCCAACTTAGCGACTTTGTTGCTAAATTTAGTGACTTTTCAGACCCCCTTAGTGACTATTTTTCAAGAAAGCGACTGTAGACAAATTCAGCGACTCCTTCTGCCGTTAGCTACAGTTAGCTCTGTAGCAGTACAGTGTGTATGTGCTACTGCTGCAGGAGGTGTTCACTTAGCGATCTCTGTTTGTTTACAACAAGCACCAGACACTCTGTGCACAGTTAGAGATGCCGTTAATTCACAATCATTATGTTTATGATCAGCAGAGACTCTGTGCATAATTAGCCATGCTGCTTTCAGCTGCTGACAGTTAGCGACGGTGAAAACCATACGTCACCTCCAGAGTCTCTAAATCCCTCTGGGGGCTAACTTGTAATGGAGACACGCAGAGTGAGTGGACTTTTGAGAGGGTGTGGCCTGAGACTTTCCCGGTGGACACTTTTCCCCCTAGTGGAAACACGACTATTATTAGCGGATATTGGCTGGTATTGGTGTATATGCTGTCTGATATGTGGTGTTATGAAAACCTTTTTTTTTTCAAATTTACCCAGAGAACTACCATCTCAGAGTTTCGAAAAATCAACATGCACAATTCACATAAAAAGGTCTATTTTCATTCCAGCCCAAGAAATTACTATATCAGCCACCATATCGGTTATCAGTGAATTTCCCCCTCTAGAATCAGCATCGGTCGAGCTCCTATTCCTACAGTAAACAGTGATTACCTCAGCTCACCAACTGTTGAGCCAAGTATGGTAATTAAAACCTGTCAGACGCCTATAAAAATGTTTGCTGGTCACACTGGTTTACCCAGAACAGCTGACCTGACTGACAACTTATCCATTCATCCGCTCTTAATCCTTTTAAGTCTTTGTAGTGATGTAAAACGTAATTATCCTTGTCTAAGAATTTCTAACCAGATGGAGCACACTGCATGCTGTAGACCATAGTTCCATTGTACCTTTAAAGCCAGGGGCTCAAGCTGCAGGACAAAAAATAAGCATGTGTCGTTTTGAAACCTTGTGTTATTAGCAAGGCGAAAATCCAGTGTCATGAGCAAACTTTGTGAAACATTGCTGGCTATGCGGCAGATGGGGTTTTGAATCACAGGAATTCACTGTCCCTCATTTATCAAACGAGCGTATGACAGAAAGTGAGCGTAAAGTGGGCGTACGATCATTTCTACGCAAGGCTCGGCATTTATAAATTTGGACGTGAGCGGAGGGTACGATCAGATCTCAATCTGCTCTCAGCTCGTGTACACAAATCTGAGTCAGCATGAAGTCCACACGTCTGAGTCTGAGAATTGATCTTAGACTATACTAGTATCGATGCCTGGAGCTGACAAAACTCTGTGGTGTTTTGATTTTTAATGGTGACAAACCAAAGCATGTTTAGGCTACATCATTTATCATTATAACATAATTTAAAATAAATACACCCTGCGACCGTGAAATTATTTAATCAGAATAATAGCCGAGGATATTAAATGTTGTTGCCTTCTGCTTTTTACCGTTATCCGGCTCAGACAGCGGAGCGTCAGCGTCTCTATGCCTATTTCGCTCCTGTTGTTATTTGTAACGGTGCACGTTGCTAATAAATCCTCTTTTTGGCCGTATTGCGCCCTTCAGTGTGGTAAACTCTGGAGGCGAGCCTTCTGAATCAGGTATGTATTATATATATATATTAGGGCGAGGTATTTAAATGACGCTTGTTTCCAGCTGCCACATTTATCAACAGACGATCATTCTTATGCTGTGATTGGCGAGATACAATCGTTTGAAAAATCACACGTGAACCCTGTCGTAAGACGAAATATACGATCAGATCTGCGATCGTTTCGACGCTTGTTTGATAAATGAGGGCCACTGTGTTTAGCGTTTTCTATATTGTAATATCTGATATTCATTCTAAGATGTCGATTTAAGTTCTTATCGCAATTTCCTTCTGGGCAAATATTTGATACACAAACTAAAATACTTTACAGTCTCAATCAGTATTTATTCAACTCTTCCCCTTCCTTGTTTTGCAGGGCCTACATGGAGCTACTTGATGCTGTAAATGTGTTGAATGGTATGCTCACTCAGACAGGTGTCTGCGGGTGCGGGACTGCTCGGCCCGGTACGACTGGGCGATGCAGAAGGTGTCTCCCAGAGCAGGTATGCAGGTCTCCAGGTAGAGCTGGGAGGACTGTGTCAGGTATGCCTGCTCGCCAAAATAGTTGAGGTTGAACAGCGTGGAGCCGCCCTCCACCTGAGTCTGCACCAGGGTTGGAGGAAAGATCTACATCCAGAAAAGAAAAGAAAACAAGAAAGAATCAGATAAGGTGGTTAGATTTAGAGAGAGGTTCAAATCTGCAACAGAACCACCTGCATGAATCTGCAGTCACCCTCATTCTTTTTATATTTTTCTTTCACTTATGTCATTTTACAATAGCAGCTGTTCATATTGGACATGGACAAAGTGTCAGATGTTGGAGGAAACGTCCTGTTCTGAACACTGATTATTTTTATTTTTTTTTACTCTCAGGTCGAGCTGACATCACTGTGTGTCAGCTTTCTATATATGGACATCTGCTCCTGACTCCTCACTGCAGATCATGCTGACAGAAACATACATTGCTACTAGAGCTGCAAAAATTATTAGATTAATCGAACAATAATCGATTATTAAATTAATCGTCAACTATTTGATAATCGAATAATTTAGCAGATTTTTAAAGACAAAAGTCCAAATTCTCTGATTTCAGCTTCTTCAATGTGGATATTTCTGGTTTCTTTGTTCCTTTATGACAATAAACTGAATATCTCTTTGGTTTGTGGACAAAACAAGAGATTTGAGGACGTCATCTTGTGGTTTGGGAAACACTGATTGATATTGACCAAACAACTAATCCATTAATCGTTTAAATAATCGACAGATTAATCGATAATGAAAATAATCGTTAGTTGCAGCCTTAATTGCTACATATATCTTCATGCTCACATCTGGAAATGGTTGGATTCTGTTAATTTCTCCCCAGTTTTAGATCACATTTGAAGTTTTTACTGATGGTTATTTATGGTAGAAAGTCCTGCTATGCTCAGTTAGTCATTCCCCAACTGTAACTGTATTTCAGACAGAGGGACAGCAGCCATGGGCAGTATGAGAAAAATAAAGTTTTCAAACATTTGAACAGTAGAAACCAAAAAGAATGAGCCTGAAAATGAGCATGATATGTCCCCCTCCAAGGTTGGCAAAATGAATAGATATGTTTAGCTCAGAGGATGACTAATCTCACATTGAATCTTTTATCCATCCCTTCTCAGTCTTACAGACCAACAAAGGTCCTATTCAGACCTGCATCAGCATGCATCCTGGGTGATCCAATCACAAGTGGACATCTCTTGGTACAGGTATGAATGCACCCAAGATGCATTGAGGACCCATTGAGATCCAATCGCTCAGACCTCATTCTGGGCTCCATATGAAACATTCTTTTAGCACTGTATACACAATTGTGTCCTGGGCAACACTGAAGGACAACCTACTCACTGATGCCCTGCTTTGATCCTCAGGGTCTCACTGCGCTCCTCATGTGAACAGACAGGCAGACAAGGCACTCTGAGTATAAATAGCCGTGTTTCGACAAGGGGGAAAAGTGGCCACCAAGAAAGTCTCAGGCCACGCCCTCTCAAAAGTCACGCCCTTTGCGTGTTTCGACTCATTGTTTAAAGACAGATTGCGCATAGGGAAGGCCAAAATGACGATATCATGGATTAAAGTTCTCCGTCGCTACGCTTCTAACTGTGCTTGTTGTAAACAAACAGAGATCGCTAAGTGAACAGCTCCTGCAGCAGCAGCACATACACACTGTACTGCTACAGAGCTAACTGTAGCTAACTGCCGCTAACGGCTCTTAAGCAACTGTGTGTAGAATAAAATCAGATCACAGTTGCAATTATCAACCAATTTCCTAATTAAAACAATGGTGAGTTGAAGTGTTTTGCTTCACTTTAAAAAGGACAAACCAGCTGCTCTTCTGCTGTATTTCTTAGCTGCTCAATGACTGTTTGCTGTAGTATCAGATCACACTTGCTGTTACCACAGTAACCACAAGTATGTGCAAATCATCCAGGACTAAAATCTTAAGCATCATAAATTTAAGATAACTCTACACATAGTCAATAATGGATTTGGATTTGATAGAATGCCACTGAAGACAAATCCCACTGTTGACTTATTCAAAGACACTTGATACGACAATCAGCTAAATACTACAAACCAGGGCTGTGTGTTGATCTTTGCAGATTAAATAAGTCACCAACTTTAAATAAGAAGCTGAACAAGAGAAGAAAAAGCCTCAAACAGCTTCACTCTAGGAAAACTCAACACTTTGACTTTCAGGAACCAAGCACCTCCAATTAAAGTGCCTTTTGCGGTTGATTTATCTGTTATCTGAGTAACCTGAGAAAGCAAGTCTGACTGGATAATATAAATTGTTTTTTTAAAACACTAGGAGAGACAGAAGATTTGTGCTTCACCTCGTGGTATCCGCGGCTGAAGAAGTGGTCCCTGAAGCACTGAGTGACGGTGGAGCGGACTCGGAGGATCTTGGAGACGTTTTCTCCTCTGATCAGCATGTGTCGGTTGTTCAGCTGGACGTCCACGTCCGACTCTTCGTTCAGCAGGTTGTCGGCCCCGCCTGCCGGGGCTAAGCCGATCAGCTCCCAGAAGTCGCAGTGCAGCTCGTGGCCTCCAGGTGCCTGGGACAGAAAGACAAGAACTCACTGAGGACCTTCATGTTTTATACAGCATCCATCCTGCAACACACTGAAAGATGATGTTTAGTTCCTAACAAACTGGTTTGGATCGGTTTCAGCTGAGACCTATGCCTTCAGTGGTGGTTCAATTAAGGACTGCGACCTATTATTTTGGCATTAACAATTAGGGCTGGCTTTAGGCTACGTTTACATGATGACAGTCTGAACAGAAGATGCAAAAGTGGCGTCACGTCTCACTTTTTATTCCGCGTTTCGACGAGCGTTTTCGGGAGGAAATCTGCGTGCACACGGTGACGCAAAAGTGTGTGAATTGGATTGGGTATGCATGCCAGGAGGCATCACATAAAGCGATAACAGCATCTTTGGGCATGTGGAAGTATTTTTATTTCAGTTAACGAAAATGTTTTTTCCAATTCTAGTTTTTTGTTATTTCGTTAGTTTTCGTTAACTATAATAACTTTGCTTGAGACTGACTTGGACTCCAGAATTGGTGACTTGACAACAACACTGCTTGGTGTCCGCTGTGATTATAAGTCAAGTCAAGTGATATTTTATTTATATAGCCCAAAATCACAAATTTGCCTGAAAGGGCTTTACAGACTGTACAAAAATGATAAAAGTACTATACAAACACAGTCCATTTCCCATTTACTTTGAATTGTTAAAAGCATTCACAGGTGCACTTAATTGCACAAAATGTGCTCCCTAGATAAACACTAACTGATGTATTTATGACTATTTACTAAAATCTGATAATCAGATCTGCATGTATGTGAATCTTACAATGACCAAGTTCCCAAAGTTCATGTAAACATTAGTGATGTACCAATGAAGCTTCAAGAACCATTGTCATCATTTTCTGAGTCCACTAGATGGTGCTATTGGTTTAAAGAAAAAGGCTGAAGTAATAGTAATTGAGTGTGCTTTCAGCTCTAACAGAGAGCACCATCTAGTGCCCAAGGGGGCGCCAAAGATCCACGGGGGATCGCGAAGCCCTCTTGATTTTAAGGGACGTAATAAATTGAATGAAAACTAAATAAGGGCTACATTAAACTATTAATTTATTTAAATAAAAAAAAACACTATAGAATTTTTTTAAAATAAAGGCTATATCGTAAGAATAAGGACACGTGTAACATCCCTCCTGCAGTATACACAGGTAACCTCACCTAGCGGTAATCTCACCTAGCGGTAACCTCACCTAGCAGTCGCCTCACCTAGCGGTAATCTCACCTAGCGGTAACCTCACCTAGCGGTAACCTCACCTAGCGGTAACCTCACCTAGCGGTAACCTCACCTAGCGGTAACCTCACCTAACAACAGAAACACAGGGAGTCAGGGAGATGAAAATGCTGAATATCTCCAAAAGAAAAAGAGAGGGTACCATGAAAGTCACATTGAGTTCGGCTTCATAAAGCAATGGACAATGGGGGGGGTCGCCAAAGTTTACAATGGTAAAAATGTGGGTCCCTCAAGAAAAAGGTTGGGAACCACTGATCTAGTGGGCTCAGAAAACACTGAAAATGGTTCATGAGGTTTCACTGGTACATCATTAGTAAACATCATCTGATTTCCTGCATAACCTGATATTGCTGAGTAAGCAGGTTTCTTGTGTGCATGCGGTTGCAGCGCAGGTTCAGTCTGTTGTGCAGCAGGTGTGTTTACCTGTTTCCCCTCAGGAACTGGAGTGACAGTCCCGTACAGAGCAACAGTACTCTCTGTGGACAACATCAGACCATTGTAGCACTGGCACTGTAAACAAGAATGAGAAAAACAAGTCAGTGTTAGTTTCTATCAGACGGGAAACATGTATTTATATTAAAATCATGGTCAACATTTTAGCTTGAAAAATGTATCTTGAATTGTTGATTACTTGTTTCAAGTGCATACTCTACATGAGTAAGGAGCACTTCATCTGATCAACAATCTGCCTACAAAATCACACATTTGTTGTGAGCATGCTCTGATTAAAAGCTTTATATTGCCCATTTCTATTTTGTGATTAAATGTGTACATTTGAAGCACTTTCTAAAGCTTATAAGATTACGTGTCTGTCACTCAGTACTACAGAGTGACTTCATGAACATTTAAAGGTACTTTATGCAACATTAAACATATCCATGTGTCAATATATGCAATAAATGCATTTTCTTGTCAGTTTTTTGGTTGAATTTTATCCAGTGTTAACTCCATTTCACCAAAAAATAACTTAAAGTAGCTTTGTTAGTTGTTTCTTTTTTGTAAAAAAAATTAAAACATATTTTGGCCCCTCCACACAAACACTTTTCTTTCAGTTTCATGTATTATAGCACCCTATAAAGAATGTAAAATGAAGCTGTACCAGTTTATCAGACAGGACACACTGAAGGAAACCAGTTCCATCTCTCAGCACGATGAACATCAGGTTTTTCCCTGAAGAGGCAAAAAAACAGATTTGTCTCAAGAAAATGTCATATTTTTAATCAACAATTACAGGCTCTTTTATTTTTCATGTTTTGTTTGGTTCTCACCTTGTCTCCTGAGGCGATGAACCCATCCAAACACTTTGACTCTCTGACCTCTTTTGGCCTCCAGAAGATGGATTTTTACCTGCAAAACACAGTCAACATACCGTTTTAATGGGGTTGGGTTGTTGCCTCATACAACACAAGCAGTTTCTTAATATAATTCTACAATTTACTGGACGAGGATTCAAGAACAGGTGTGATATGTGCATTATTCTAAGTCCTAGTTCTGATTCCCATTCTGAATAACCTGCAGTGGCTTCACAGTAATTTTGGGTCTAGCAGTCCAGCAAAAAAACATTGCAGCAGTCAAGGCTTGTGGCAAACACATGAACAAACAAGAATTTCATGAATTCTTTACAGTTAACTCTCTGGTCCATTCTTACAACATAACAATTCTTCACTGAATTCAATTTTGTGGACACAAAATGCAGTTAAACAGTTAAATCACAATACTCACCATATCGCAAAATGCTTAAAATCACAATAATATTGTATCGTGACTCAAGTATCAGGATAAAATCGTATTGTGGGGCAAATACGCTGATTCACACCATTATGCAAAACCAAAGCAAAACTGATCACATGACCAATATGTCAACTGGTGTTATGCCTCAATGAATGTATAACAATTTTACAATTTTCACACCTTGATTTCTGTACCAATGAAATAAAAAAAAGACGCAACATGTTAACTGTTTATAAGCTTTAAATGAAAAGTTTTAGCAGTTACTTGCACCAGTATGTGATGACAACACTAGACTGATCAGAGTAGAAACAATATGGCTGACCGTTTCGGGCTCCGGCAGGCTGGGGTCGTTCTCAATCGTGATCTTCTTGGCTTCCTCCAGGTTCTTCTCTCTCCTCTCTGTGTCCTCTGCCTGCAACAACACACATGGAGCAAACATTTGACGACATTACAGCTGTTTCTCAGTCGCAGGGACACATGAACTATTAGTAGCATGTTGCTCTTGCAGGAGCTGATGTGAAGCAAACGCACCTCCTTCTTGTCTTTGGCATCGCACTTCATCTGCTCACGGTTAAAGGCTTTTTTTGCGTTCTTCATCTGCGTCTTAGAAATCACTGCCCAGCGCTAAAGGAAGAGACAGAGGAAACATACAGCATATGAGGAGACTAAATTAATAAGGAAAAAAAACATATAAAGTTATAAATGTTTAGCAACCAGAAATAGGGGTTTATAGGATGATATTTCTTATATTCCTCTTTACTTTCAAAATGTTTGAGGCCCTATCCAGGGAATCTATTATGCATCCGATTCTGCAGGTTTTTATTGCAGCCAGAAACTGCAGCAGCTGCAAAGTAACAAAAATCTACCATTGAAAGATGAGGTAAGTAAGTTTAGCTGCTGTTCTACTCAAGTTAAAGTGGCTCTGCTTACTGCACACCTCTCTATACTGCCCATCTGCGGTCTTCTTACTAAAAATCCAGCATGCAGAAGTTGCAATGATGCAACGAGAATTTTACTGCAGGTTCCCAGAGAAGGGAGTGCTAGTCAGATGTTTGTATCTGTAGGAGTTATAAAAAATAGAAATGTGATGTTTAAGTTTATGCAGCGTCTGGGTGAGTCCACCAACAGTATCATGGTCTCAGATCCCTCTGTGAGCTGCTCCAGGTCCACATCCAGACTGAGAGTACACTGGCTGAAATGTCTGTATGTATTTTAATTCTTGTATTTGTTTTTCTTCTTGTTTGTTTGCTTGTCTTGTTTTGTTTGTTTTTATCTGTCCTGTCTTGCGTGGCTTTTGGACATGAGTCTGGAAAATAAACTGAATTGAATTGAACTGATAAACTGATGAGTGAAAACAAGAGGCACCAGATCTGATTGGAATAAAATCTGCAAATTGAAAACGGTGTACAAACGGTGCATTTTTCCATGTACAAATAATTTCCTATATATGAATTAGGCAGACATGATAAAGGTTAAAAATGAGAAACCAACCTCTCCCTCTTTCTGGGATTCTACGTAGATGGTCGGAAATGGCTCCTTCCCAGCAAACATCAGCGCCTGTGAGGATTTGTTCATAAACATAATGAGATGCTGGCAGACATGGATCACCCAGTGGAGCAAATTGCAATATTATAACTACTATTTCTATTTAACAATAAATCTGGGAGCACGTAGCAGGATACTAGGGTTGTCACGATACTAAAATTTTCAACTCGATACCGATACTCAATACCATTTTCGATACCTCAAGGATAAAAACAAAGACCCCAAAATTTAACAGAAATATTTTTATTAACAAGAAAAATGCAACATTTAAAAATTAACAGAACCACAGTTTAAATATTTATAATAAAAAACAGTTGTGCAAAAAGAAACTGCAACTATGGTAACAAGCTTCAGGTCTGAGGTAGTGCAAAAAATAAATAAATACAATAAACAATAACCCTTTATAGGGCACTCCTGGAAATTGAAAATGTCAACCCTGAAGTGTTATTGGAGGATATACAAGACTTTCTGCAAAATGTTTCATTTTTATATTACAGTCGAGGTCAATTGAATATTTATTATTATACTTATTATAGTCTCTTTCCCACAGCAACCCTAAATAGACAATAACACATCATTTGCATCCATCACCACTTTATCTTTTACCTTTAAACTGTTTTATTATCTTTTTAGACTACTTATTACATATGAGTAATGTCTGAATGTCTTTTTTAAAGCATCTTATATATGAGAAGCACACGTACATTTAGTTGTATACTTTTTTTAATACAATGACAATAAAGGAAAGCATGAATCTTGTATGATTTACTGAAGCTCAAGTTACCAAATATGGTTCTTTGCCTTAGAACAATATTTTGAGGTTATATGCTGTGCACAATATTAGGCAAGCTTGATAAAAAAATAACAATAACTTAACTTAAGTGTTCATTCCTTGGCTAGGTATCGATACTTTTGAAAATGAGTATCGTATCCGGATACAACGTTTTAGTATCGATACTTTTTTAAGTGTCGATACTTTTGACAACCTTAAATACAAATAAAGTAAATAACAGAGGACACAACGGTTTACCTTCAGAGGAGTTTTGAAGGGTTTCTGCTCCGTGCCATCTCCATCCTGGTCATTGCCACATTTGTCCGACACATACAGCTCACCTGTGAGACAGAGGCAGAGTGAGACGCAGCAGGACCTCCCACTCCTAGAAAACACCTGGATTTAACATTAACTTCTTTTTTAATTATATTAGTATGACCTGGTGAGTTTGACGCCAACTGTCATAAGCAGGTTAGGTTGGCCAGAGAGTGAGGTGGTTTTGGCTTCTAATGACATGTATAAATGAATAAAAATTAGAATATCACTACCTTTATTCTTCATTAATGTATCAATGCATTATTAAAAATTTAATTTACACTTTTAAAAGGTTGAAGTTGGAGCTGGTGACTACTGGTTTTCACAGAAATTGTTGTCTGCAAATGTTGTCAGATATAGCTCTGTAACATGAAAAACATGTTCAAGGTTTGTGTGCTCTCTGAACGGTTCAACATCAAGAACCAGCATCATTTCAGGGTACGATTCAAGCACTTTTCAAGCACTTTCAAGATACCTAAAACAAAGAAAATCCAGACTCTCTAAACTTTAGCAGCCATCATATTTAAATGTTATGCACTTGTGAAAATTGGAGGTTATAGAACTTATTTATACAGCAATAGATATACAGAGTTTATTTTAACAGCTGTTCATATATATTTTAATTGTAGTAGTAGTAAAAGTAAAGTAACTAAAGCTGTAGTGGAGTAAAAAATATAATATTTGCATCATAATGTTGTGAAGTGCAGTGCAAATCCACATAAAATGGAAATACTCAATTCAAGTACACATACCTCTAAATTGTACTAAAGTACAGTACTCGAGTAAATGTACTTAGTTACTACATAAATATTACAGCAACAATATAAACATATATCAAACAAAAGAACTAAGCCTTTATGGAACACACAGAGGATCAATAATCAATAACATGATTGTTCCCAGAAGTCTATATGACAATATCAGTTTTCAGCAGAGGCTTAGTTTATTTTAACAGCTGTTCATATACATTTTAATTGTATGTTTTGAGTCTGGTTTGAGACACATGGAGGAAAACTACATGACTACAGGACTGTGTGACTTCAAATATTAAAAGATTTTTGGTCAATCAAGTGTTATATAAAAATTCAAGCAAATTCCTAACCTTCAAAACATAATGGTTAAAGTTGTGCATTTTCAGCACTGTAAGGGAGGAGACCAAATTCTCCCTGAGACAGCAACGTCCAGATAACTCAATTCCATCGCATGAGTCAGGTTTTGGAACTTTGCCTCCTGAGGCAATATTGAAACTGAGTAATATTGAAACTAAACATTTTAAAAAGCGTAGTCATCCGCAGCTTTTCAAGACTGGACAGAGATAAGCACCTTTTATAGTTAAACTGTAAAACTGACGTCAAACACACCAAATATTTTCTATAATTTCTAACGTGATGTGGAAAAACCAGAGGTTTAACTGTGGTACTGCAGTAATAACGTAGTAAACTTCTGATCTACCTTCTGATCCGTGCACATGAGAACGAGGCGCAGCGATCATAGATGAACTGTTTTGCTTAAATTAATTTTGGAGTACACAAAAATGGGCCTTACCAAGAGGACTATTTATTTATTGAATGAATAGAATTTTATAGAAACTACGGCTATATTGCCCAGAACGAGTGCCAACTATCACTCAAGGCAAACAACAGGACACATACATGGCCAAACCACACCTTAACATTCCTCCCAAATGAGATAGTTGAACAATGTCACTCCAAACCTACAGGAATGAATGTTTTGCAATTAAAAGCCACACCATTACAAAAGGTCACGGCTGCATTTTGATAAGGCCTAACAAACGATAAAAACTTGTTTTCTAGAACAGGTAAAAATTAAGGTTTGACAAATAACCCAAAGAATACTTTCACGAATGGGTCACAAAGAGGTAAGCCACCTTAACTGAATTAATTCAGAGTAACGACAACATTAAGCAAGTTGAGGAAACGCACATATACTGCAACTCTTACATATTTTCTGATATGTGCTGATATGAAAAGCTTTTTTTTTTTAAACAGACCATATGAAAAATATGATGATTTAGAATTGCCGTCAGTTATTTGTCTTTATTTACATGGTCAGCAATTGACAGATACTGAACACACACTGATGTTTATTTTGCTATTTCATTTGTATTATTTATTTATTTTGTTACTTACTTAATTTTTAATTTGTGTATAATTTTGTTTAAAGTATTCTTTCATAAATCATTTGATTGTTTTTTTGAAGCAGCTTTCCGAGTAGCTGTGCAGAGTGATATTGGTGCAAAAATCCACATTTTTAATTGTAACTTAAAAATGCAACTACTATAGAGGCAATTTTTTTTCCAGCTCAAAATCTGTATTGGTCTAAAGTAAACAATACCATGTTCATGAGACTCACTATCTGTCTAGATCTTCCTTGGTGGTATCAACAAGCGAATACTGATGTTTATTAAATACAAAAACACATAACTAAGCAAGTAGCCTGTATATGATCAGAATGCTGTCAACCAGTTGAGTCAAGAATACACCAAAGCAGAAGTACTGAAGGATGTGGGCAGAGATTACCACATACGTTTAACAATAGTCTTCGCCTGAGAACCCTATTCTTTTCTTTATGCAGCCTTTATTATTATTATTATTATTATTATTACCACTATTAATATCAGTCAGATTTTTCATTTTATTTTAATTAACAAAGTATAAAGCTACCAGGAAAAAGATAAAGGTGTCAATGGAAATGTACAATTTAATTAAAAAAAAATTCTACCATTTATACACACAAAAACAGCAGAAAAAAATAATAAAACTACAAAACAGCCCATTTGCACGTAAATTAAAAATTGTAATAGTTTTCATTTTTGAAAGAAAATTCACATTTTAAAAACGGTCTAGAAACATAAATGGCACACTGTGAAAGCTCCTATGATTGCACTTTTAACTAGCTTTCTCAGCTTGTCTACATATCATATATAAATAAAGTTATTACTGTAAATAAAACGTGTATTTTCAATAAATAGATGGAGTCCAGAGTTTTTAAGGACACAGCAACTAACAGTCACACACCTAAAGCTCATCACACTTGCTTTTTGCTTAGAAAACAAACATAAGAATACATTTATTAAGAATGGCTTATGGACCAATATATAAATATACACCAGCGGTATCTCTGGGTGGATCCAGACTACCTTGGCCCCGCATATTGTGACTGGGAGACAAAAGTGAAAGCATCGCAAATGGGTAACAAGTTACTGAAATAACGGACGACTAATGATCGCTATTTTTTACATCATCTGATGACTAATAGACAGTAAAATTACAAAGCAAATCTTCACCGGGTTAAGCTCACCGACGCAGACCTTGTCTGCTGCACAGCAGACTGACAGCTGTCATGGCTAAATACTAGCCCAAGTTATGCTATTCTATGTGTGCCGCAGATTTTTTTATCTTCATTCAGTATCCAAACACACGTTCAGTGACTGTGTAAACCTGCTCTGTACGGATGGATATCGAGCCAGAGACCTACAAAATCAGAAATCGGCGCTAGCTCGCATGCTAACTGCTAGCTTCACCGCAACTGATGCAATATACGGCACACATGTCTAGGGGAGCTAGCTAGCTGGTTAGCTTGGGCTAGCTCCCTTTATCCTTACCCACTGAGACTTGTTCCACACCTTTCGTTATCTCCGTCGCCATGTCAGTGCAGGTGCTACGCCAGTCCACTGAGGAGGGGAAACTAAATATTTGTATTCAATGGAAATGAAGCCCCAGGAGCTACTATGGGTGCTGTCTATTCTGCTGCTGAAATGCAACTTTACATCAGCCCACCGGCAGACACAGGGCAGCTTCTGTAATCGACTCCAACAGCGCTGATTGGTTGGCATCGAAACGTCACTTTCTTAACAGCAAATCTGATTGGTGGGGCTTCCTGTCAATCAACTGGTTGGCCCAGAGTAGAGCTGTTGATTAAGATTAATCAAGGACATATTAAAAATGTCTAGTAACTCCATTCAATGGTCAATTCATTAACCCTTTGATGCACAACATGGGTCTAAAGTGACCCGACTGAGTTTTTATTTTCCATATCTTTGCAATAAATTAATTTCATCATTAAGTATTCCAGGTTTTCCTCAATCAACTTGTTTTTGATCATCATACATCCTAATTTTTTGTTTTCATTCCCTTTTTATCCCCTTTTTCTTATTTTAACACTCAATGTTGTTTGGTTGGTAGTATTGCCATTGTTTTGTTTTGTTTTGGGGGTTTTTGTTATGCTACACTACCAACACAACATTGGTCAAAAAATTCATTATGGGGTATTGTGTGTATCATTTTAAGTAAAAATGAATTAAATACATTTTGAAAATGATACATAAACGGGTATATATTAAAAATAGTCTTTGGCCCCTCTTACTGCTAAAGTAACTATTTGAAACAAATTATTATCATTATATTATTATGTCATTTCATTTTAAATCAAATTTGGATGAATGACTCATTTTTGACTACTGTGTGTAAAATGTATGTAAAAATACAAAAACTATTTTTCTTCATAATGCATGAAAGGAAAAGTGGATATAATGATCGGTTGTAAGAGAAAAAAAGATATTCAAAGAATACTTGGACTATTCAATCATAAAATAAATTGATTTATAAAGATAGAGCAAAGAAACACACAGCAAACATGAAATAACATGGGAAATGAATGCGGGTCATTTTTTACCCATGCTGTGCATTAGAAGGGGTGTCCATATGTTGTGCATCAAAGGGTTAAAAGCACACATTGCTACATAGATAAATACCATAGTAGCATCCACCCAGTGAAGGGAAGATGAGAATGATTTAAAAATAGTGACAATTTAATAATTGCTGGTGTCATAAATTTGGTGACGTGGTGTTATCTTAGATTGCAGTGATCTTTAAAATCCTTTTTTTTTATATATACTATATATTATATATATATACTATACATACTTAGAAGTATGAAAATAGATTAAATGGATCTAAAATTTTCCGGGAACACTCAAATTCACAGAGGGGGAGAAGAAGGAAGAAGAGCAAGAAAAAAAGGTTAAAACAGTAACACACTTACAATCTCAAATTTCTCTCATATTTACAAAAACAAAGACTTTGTATAAAACGTATACATTTAGGTTGGTCAATAAAAAAAAATACCATTTGAGACAAATCTGTTTTTGCAAAATGAATAATAAACAGTAAAAATGACACAATGCTAAGCAAAAAATACAACGCAATAAAAATAATAACTTAGATTTATAAAGCGCTTCAACTCAATCATGTTGAATAAGTAGGGAATATAAAATACTTTTTGTTTCAGTTTAAGGGGATTTTGGAAAGGGAAGTGGGTCAATGTTAAAAAAGTCTATTGATCAGTGTTGGAAGAAGTATTCAGATCCCTTCCTTAAGTAAAAGTACTTACACTACAATGGGAGATTACTCGTCTAAAAGTAAAAGTCCTGCATTCAAATCTTAGTGAAGCAAAAGTACAAATGTATCAGCTTCAAAATGTACTTAAAGTATTAAAAGTAAAAGTACTTGTTGTGCAGAACGACCCCACTCAGGTTGTATAATATATTAAAAAATAGATCATTTTATTATTACTGATGCAATAATGTAAACAGCAGTTTTCTCAAGCCAGGGCTCATTTTAACCACTAAATATACCATTATGTAGTTTAAATTAATAAAATGTCTAGTCACTTTAAATTGATATTTTTTTTGTCAAATCTCGACCTGTAAAGTAACTAAAGCTGTCAGCTAAATGTAGTGGAGTAAAAAGTACAATATTAGCCTCAAAATATTGTGAAGTGCAGTACAAAGCCACATCAAATGGAAATACTCAAGTAAACACATACCTCGAAATTGTACAAAAATACAGTACTTGAGTAAATGTACTGAGTCACTTTCCACCACTGCTATTGATTGACTCAGAAAAAGGTTTTAACTTCATCTTTATTTAATATTTGATTTATAAAAAAGACTTAAAGTGTCTCTCAATTAAGACTGATTGGCTTCTATACATGCAGCAAAACAAAGCTTAAAATATTACACCAACAATACAAACATATAACAAACAAATGAACTAAGCCTTTATGGACCACACAGATGATCAATAATCAATAGAATGATTGTTCCTAGAAGTCTATTTGACAACATCAATTGGTACTGTATTCTGCTTAGTAAGATTTTAAATCCCATTCCACTGCCCTTTTCTTTAAACACCAGAGGTCTCCTACAACCTTACTTAGGAATACAGGGACTCTTGTTCTTCTTCTTCCTCTTCTGTGTTTGGAGCTCTACAGATTACAGCAGAGGCTCCATAAGCATGCAAACCAAATCCAGGACAGAGAGGCTGAGTGAACGTGGTCTGGGCTCTGTGGAGGAGGGTCATGGTTTCAGAGACGCTGTAGAAGGACAAAGTACCTGCACTGTGATCCAGGTACACTCCAACTGTGGAGGACTGAGGGCCAGAGATGGGAGTTATGATGTTGTTATGTCTGTATTCATAACCATCAGGAAAACATTGTAATGCCCAAGACTTGTGATTGTGTCCAAATAGACTTTCATCTCCTTTTCTGTTAATGCTCTTGTATGCCACTGCTACAAATACACCTCTCCCCTCCCACTTCACCTCCCAGTAACAACGCCCAGTCAGACCTTCTCGACACAAACCCTGACACCAATCTGTGAAACTGTCTGGGTGATCATAATGTGGATTTCTATTGAATTGGAACGCTACCTTACAGCTATTCCAATAATCCATATTCATATGTTTGTGTGCTGTGTTTCGGTCCGGTGTGATTTGACATGAATGTCTGAGGAAGTCATCTCTGGTCTTGGGCTCAGCCTGTGGCGGTGAAACATCTCCAGTCCTTGTCAGCGAGGTCCTGGTCCATTCCTCACTGAGAACGTCTTGTAGTTTATGTTGGACCTCTGACACAGCTGCTGCCACATCCTCAGTGTAGCTCAGAGGACGGATATTGATGCTGGGTGAGTCTGTAGCTTCAGTAAGACGTGACAGCATAATGTAATCATGGAGAAACTGGTTGTGATCCTCTGTGTGTAAGAGTTGCTCCAGCGCCAAATCTCTCCTCTTCAGCTCAGTGATCTCCTGCTGCAGCTTCTCCTGAAGCTTGTTCATGTGAGTCACTTCCGATTTCTGACGAGATCTGATCTGGTGCTTTGCATCTCTGAAGATCTTCTCACTGTCCTCCACGGCTTTATCAGCCGAGCGGTTGACAGCCTCCACCTCCTGCAGAAGAAGCTTCACATCTTTCTCTCTGTTCTGGATCCTCTGCTGGATCTCTTGTCGACTCACCCCAAGATTTTTCTGCCTCTCAGTCATTTCTGCTGCAGCTGAAACTGTGTCATGACCTTTATGTTCATCCATGGAGCAGAGAATAAGAGCTTTTCCTGGTCCATCTTAATTCCTTGCTGCGTCACTTCACCTCTCAGAGACAGTCTGATATTTTCACTTCCTGATAACCACCACCCTCTGATCTAACAAAACCGGTTATTTTTCTCCACACATAGTTTGCTTGCTGATCTGCAGCAAATAGGGATCGCCAGCTCTTGCACTCTACAGCATGCTGGTTATCTACATGTGTACACTTGCAGATCAGCGGAGGGAACAGGAAGGAGGAAATACGTGGACTGAGGGGATTGGCTGATATTTGAGAGCAGGCAGAAGAGGGAGGGACTTTGAGGGTTTAACTCATTCCTGGAAGAGAGGAAGAGACTACAGGTGCATCTCAATAAATTAGAATATCATAGAAAAGTTTATTTATGTCAGTAATTCAATTCAAAAAGTGGAAATAACACATAATATAGATCCATTACACACAGAGTGAAACATTTCATGTCTTAATTCATTGAATTTATTCTAATTATATTGATTATGTCTTACATTTAATGAAAACTAAAATACGGTGTCTAAAAAAAAGTACTATTACAAAAGACCAATTTTAAAAAGTGTTTTTAATATGGAAATGTTGGCCTCTGAAAAGTATGTCCATCTATATGACTCAATACTTGGTTGGAGCTGTTTGACTTGAACTACTGGAAGTCGACTTTCTATCATTTTCTGATGTATTGAGATGCACCTGTACAACATGGTGTGTGTTAAAAGTACCTTTACTGTAGTCAAAGAAAATAAGATATCAGCCTGAGGTGCAGGGCAACTCAAACAAATCCGTTCCAGTCACCCATGTTTGCAGAGCCACTCTAATGTTACCTTTGGCCCTGGTGCTTTATGAGCCCGTCCTTCACATGAAGCCACAGCAGCATTCATTTAAAACGCCCGTCAATGGACAGAGACAAATAGTAAAGGGAAGGCCCTCCTAATCAGTAAACAGAATATGTAACTCATGATTAGACACAATACATCAACAATAAGTCAACACAAAGCTGTATGTCAGTTAATACTTTTTTACATTACTACCATGCAGATCACATCCAGAAACGCTGCCCACTTCTCTGGGCTTGAGCTCATCTGAGATGGACTGATGCAAAGTGGAAAGTGTGTCTGCATTTCAATTTTTTTCAGGAAATCATGGACATTGTCTCCTCCAGACTAAAGAGGAAAAGGCCCATCCAGATTCAGAAGAAGTTCAAAAGCCAGCATCTGTGCTGGTATGGTGGCAGGTTGTGCCCATGGCATCATGGGTAACTGTCAAAGTTGGCACCATTAATGCTGAAAGGTACATACAAGTTTTGGAATCCATACCACGTCTTTTCCAGGGACGTCCTGCTTATTTAATCAAGACAATGCCATTTTACATTCTGCAGGTCCTAGACTGACCTGCCTGCAGTCCAGACCTGTCCCCCATTGAGTGTGTGGCGTATTATGAAGCTCAAAATACGTCAACAGGGACCCCAGACTGTTGAGTTTCTAAAATTGTACATTGTGCAAGAATGATAAATATTCAACAATTACGTCATCAGCTCCTAAACACAAGAAAAGGTGATGTAACATAGTGGTGAATGTGCCTGTCTCACCTTTTTTGGTTAATGTTGCAGAAATCAAATTGTTAATGAGAGAGTACTGACAGGTGCATCTCAATACATTAGAATGAATTAATTAATTTTAGGTGTTTTTTTTAAAATGTAAGCCATAACGATTATTATGAGAAGAAATTAAATAAATTAAGACGTGTTATAAAAATTACATTAGTCTGCGGTTTTTGGATAGTTTTAGTCAATCAACTGAGATGTTTCTCTGCTGGCTATATTTTTAAGGAGCATGTTTAGTGTGTTCTTGGACATGTTTAATGTATGCTCGGACATGTTTTGTGTGTGCTCAGAAATGTTTAATGTGCTCTCGGGTGGGCCTAATGGATTCGAGGAGTATATTGGATATGTCCAGCCAGCTCCATGTCTGAGATAAGGCTTCAGCGCTCCACTGGGACTTTCTCTTTTCAAGCTGGCTGGTTCAGATAAGGGTCAAACTTTGTAGAGAAGGGAGGCACACATGACATCTTTAGGGACAGAGATGGGCTCAGAGGTTTTCCCCTGGCTACAGACAAAAAAGCTATAAGAGACAGCGTTTGATTAACATCTTAGTAAACGCATGATAGAATTATGTTTTTTAAAGCATATAAACCAACTGCTCAGGCTCTTTAGGTTGAGCCTTTTTCTCTGTAACCTCACTTGTTGTGTTGCACTGTGAAACGCTCCTTCTTGTACAAGAATATTAAATTCAACTTAAACTCTGATACTCTGAATCCGATCGTCTTTATTGAAAGGTCACTCTAAGAAAAATTATTAGAACATGGAATGTTTCATTCTGTGTGTAATGGATCTATGTCATTTCCACATTTTGAATGAATTACCGACATAAACTTTTCTATGATATTCTAATTTAGTTAGATGCACCTGTACAATAAGCAACGTTTTTAGTAGTAAAGACTAAAGTAGTAAGTGTAAAAGAAAAGGTGATGTAACACAGTGGTAAAGGTGTCACATTTTTGGTCCATGTTGCAGAAATCAAATTCAGAATGAGTGAATACTTACAATAAGCAAAGTTTTTAGTAGTAGTATCAACAGTTTATTGCATTGGCTGAAAAGATTTTTGTAGGATATCTGCGCGTATTTAATACTTTCAAACAAGAAATGGATGGTGTCTGGATCTACAACAAAGGTGCGTTAGAAAACTTTCCTATTGTTGGGGAGCGGCTGTAATCAAGAAATGGAAAAATTAATACTCCAGCTAGTTCTAGAGATGGGAATCGGCCCCACGATACGATTTTATCCCCATACTTGAGTCATGGTACGATATTATTTCGACTTTAAGTATTTTGCGATATGGTGAGTATTGCGATACAATATATTGTGATTTTACTGCTTAACTGCATTTTGTGCCCACAAAATTAAATTCAATCAAAAATGGTTTTGTCAAAAAAGATCAAATTCTCAGTCTATCACCTCAAAGGAGCTTAAAAACGTTTATGCTAATTTTTTAAGAGTTGTATAAAAAATTTGGTGTTTCCATCAAGCTTTTCTTGTGTGAATCCTCAAAAAACACATTGAAATGTGCTGATGGAAACACGACTACTGACTGATCAGATAAACCCAGAAGACTAGTGAAGAGAAACTGGATCATAACTGAGAAAACGGGACAAAATAAATGCAAACAAGTTGTATCTGATTTTATCCCGATACGATATTATTGCCACTTTAAGCATTTTGCGATATGGTGAGTATTGCGATCTTACATTTACATTTACATTTAGTCATTTAGCAGACGCTTTTATCCAAAGCGACTTACAGGAAGAGTAAAAGCAAACAATCAAGGTATAGTGCAATAAGAGCTATTAGTGCTAGTGACAATTCTTTGAGGAGTAGACTTATCATGTGGTCTAGGAGAGAAGATGCTCTCTGAAGAGCTGGGTCTTCAGGAGTTTTTTTAAAGGTAGAGGGGGACGCCCCTGCTCTGGTAGGAACTGGTAGTGTGTTCCACCAGCGGGGAACAAGAAGTGCAAAGAGTCTGGATTGCCTTGGACCAACGGGGGGCAGAGCCAGGCGCCGTTCATTGGAAGAGTGCAGCGGTCGTGAGGTAGCATATGTCTGAATCAGGGCGTTCAGGTAGGTAGGAGCAGTACCGGAGACAACTTTGTAGGCCAGCATTAGAGATTTGAATTTGATGCGGGCTGCAACAGGTAGCCAGTGGAGCTCAATGAGCAGCGGAGTGACATGTGACCTTTTAGGCTGGTTGTAGACCAGATGCGCCGCCGCGTTCTGGATCATCTGAAGCGGTTTTACTGAGCAGGCTGGCAGGCCTGCTCAGTAAAACCGCTTCAGATGATCTTATTGCGATAAATTCAATCAAGAATTATTTTGTCCAATAACAGGAAATCAGTCTGTTCTTCTCACTTCAGTCTTTTTATTTCTCCACAATGAGAGTCAAACCTACAGACTGACCAACAAAGTATTCAGTCAAACTGAACTGAACTGAACTGATATGATGGACAACAACAACTGCAGCATTTAAGTCTGCTACGGCCTCAGGAAAATGGTGAAAACACTGACAGCTGACGGTGTCCATGAATCGATCTAATATTTCCATGCAAAATATCGCAATACTATGCTGTATCGATCCCCCCCCCCTCTAACTAGTCCCCACAGAAAGCAGACACGACGCACATGCCTTTGAAAAAGGATTGTGTTTTATTTACAGTGAGTTTCATCAGAATTACAATACAAATGATTTATAGACTGAGTCTCCACATACGGAGAATTCATTCAGAGCTTGAGGAGGTCAGCTGGAGGCTCTGTGTGTGTGTGTATGTGTGTGTGCGACAGCAGAGTGTGGCAACTTTGGCAGAGGGAAAGTCCTGGGGTGTATCTGCAGCCTCCTCTTCCTCTTTTTCTCCTTCTCCTCCTCCTCTTGGTTCTCCTGTTCAGTGACTCTCTCCTTTCTTTCCCACAACCTACATGGCAACAGAATAAAAATAAGGAGAACGCACTCGCATAGAAACCTGAACATAAATGAATCCTGGTCGCTGTAACTGGTCCTCACCCTCTTGAAGTCGCTCATGTTGGTGGCCTGTACTGGAGTGCCTATGAACGTCAGGTAGTTGATTTTTGTCGTCTCCTCGTCTCCTTGGTTTGACTTGACGAACAACTGATAAAAGGACAAAAGGAAAAGACAAATTCCATCAATAAATACACTAAACCAGTGAGTTTTTAACCCCTCGATCTTCTGTCATAGTTCCTTGTGGGAATCACATTGGAGGCTATCCTAAGACTAAAAACATCTCCACCTCAGAAAAGGACCTCTATTTAAAAGCAAGTAACACATATACACAGATACCTTTTAATGAGCTCATTTTCATTAACACATCTCTCTCCTCCAATTAATTTGTGTGCATATCTCTATCAGAACACTATCTCCTAACAGCATATGTTAGGACACTCCTATATCAACAGAGATAATTCATTAGTAAAGAAAGTGAAACCGTTTACTTCTAGTTCCAACAGTAGGACAAACATTTCTCACTGAGAATATTTGGCCGATTAGGACAGATTTCCTACTGGACTGCATTATAAATATGGGCCAATATTTAGTCCGAATGGGAAAAGTAGTTTGTTAAATCTGCTGTCTAATGTTACAAAATGCAAATGAAGAGTGTATTTGCAAAAACAGAAATATGCATTTTGTTTTATTTTCCTAAATCATGTGTAATTTGGTGAAAACATGGTGAATAATGGTGAATATCAATCAGAAATCTGTTGGGCTTTTGATAACACATCTCAAACTTTTATGATTCTCCTTAGTCGTGTATTTTTATTGTGCAATCAAGGGGGGAAAGTCTTGGAAGTGGTTTTGGTTTATTCATTCTAGATATGGATAACCTGTTTTTGCAAATGAACACTTCAATTATTACTTTTAACATCAGCTGTATTTTGCTAAAGTGACTTTAGGCTCTTGTTCTGTGTTAAATAACATTACTGTGTTGATATTGCTGAGAGCAACTTTTTAAATAAATTCTGTGCTGTTTCCTACCAGATTGTAAGTCAGAGCGCACTCTACTGGATGAACTGTGATGACACCATTTTTCTACATTAGCCAAACAACCTTTTCTGCATCATATGTTGTTTTATTTACTGGACTACTACTACTACTTTACGATCTATTTTGATACTGATATATCTGTGACAGGCAAAAATAAGCTGATAAAATCAGCTGACCCAAACATTGGTCATGCTCTAGAAAAAAATAATGCCTTCAAATTTGGTTCATACGAAGTCAAATAAAGCTAATATTCTCTATTGTAGAGTGATTCATTGTGCACACAAACATAAAAACAAGCCTTCAGACTTGACTGAAACATGTTCATTAGGGATGTTAAAAATGAACCATGGACCAACAGTAAGAATTAGGTCTAATTAGACTACAAGTTAAAGAGATAAAAGTAAATACAACTCCTGGGACCAAAACGTTGAGATTAAAAGTGGCAAATCTAGGAGAAAAGAGTAGCAGATTTATGAGGAAAAAAACAGTTGGAAAATAGGCTAGTGTTTGTTTTTCAAGGGACTACACCACCACAGAAGCTACCGCATGCCGTGTACTATTACAGTACTGGGGCGGCTGTGGCTCAGTTGGTAGAGTGGTCACCCACTGATTGGAGGGTTGGTGGTTCGATCCCTGACCATGGCAGCCTACATGTCGAAGTATCCTTGAGCAAGATACTGAACCCCAAATTACTCCCGATGCTGTGTTCATCGGTGTGTGAATGAATTCCCAATGGTGGCAGGTGGCACCGTTTAGGGTAGCCTCTGCCACCAGTATGAATGTGTGTGTGAACGGGTGAATGAGCGTAGTGTGTAGTGTAAATCTATTTGAGTGGTCGCAAAGTGACTAGAAAAGCGCTATATAAGTGCAGGTCGATTTACCATTTACCATGTCTGCAGGGGGAGACTTAATCAAATTATACTTTGGAAATACTGGTGATATACCAGGAAATACTGAAAAATAATTTGGAAATACTGGTGGAAATACTGGTGGTTTTAGCCCAGAATCACCATATTATCATAAGTATCCGGACTTTGAAGAGACATTGCCATGAATTGGGCCTATTCAGAAGAAAACACCGTATTGATTTAGATGAGGTGAGAGCTTTTCTGCATCAGGAACAACGCGATGGACAGATGAAGGATATCGCTGGTTACATCCATGACACTTTTTTCTCATAAAGCTGCAACTTTTTTCTCCTAGATTTGCCACTTTAATCTCATAAATTTGAACTTTTTGGGCCATAAAGCAAGGGGGGAAAGCCACTAGTCAAACTTTAGCCTTAATACTGGGGTCCACAAACCAATGTGACTATGTCCACTTTTTACTACAGTCCATGGTAACATATACCACTGTATCAATAAAGACTAGCTGGTAAAATTAGCAGTCCTACTAACACAGAATATGCCAGGCAGACACACCACTGACAACCTTGCAGCTAAACTAGTGTTGGAGACTTTAGGACGTGGCTGCATGTGTTCACCTGATGCATGCACATTGTGGATGTATGACTGGTGCAGGTCTGCAGCTGTCTGTGGAATACTAAAGTATGTCCAAGACTCAACTGTTCTGGACTGGTGAGTTCGGACTCGGGTGTGAATTTTAATATATTTAAAGAGGCAAAAAAGAGCATGTTAATGTAAACCCAGAGCAGGTGGCTATGTTTTTTTGCTAATTTTTGAATGATGACTACTTGTTGCTGCTATGTGAGGATATGATGAGCCTTATTGAAATGTATTATCCAGTGCATTTCAAATTCAATGACATTTTTTGCCATGGATATGTTTCAGCAGTAATGGCAGTAATTCTTACCGTAACACTCTGTACATTCTGAAACTTGACATAGCGCAGAGGAATCAAACCGTCGTCTTTGTAGTCTTCCTCCGACAGCTCCAGAGCCTGGGTGGCTTCGCTCCGCTCGGCGTCGTCAAAACCCATCGACCGGGGGAGATTAATGAACACCTTCACCTCCTTTGGGGCTTGAGCTGACAAGGAGAAGGATGAGAGAAGAAGAAATGACAGAAGAGAGGAAGGAGGGGCAAACGAGTGGGAGAGGAAAGAATAGGATGTTACGTTTTCGAGGAACTGAAAAGTATTTTTATTGCAATGCTTCCAGATGAGAAATTCAAATTAAGGACATTTAATAAATTATGTCTAGAACTGCAAGAAAAAAAACATACCAAAGTCTGAGGACAGGAGCTTCATAGAGAAGAGCTTCACTGGCTGGTTAAAGGCCATGGTTATCAGCAACTGCATGAGATAAAAGGACAGCAACATATTACACAAATACAATCAAATTCAAATGATCAAACATGCTGTAACATGTAAGCATAGACATGCTTATCATAGACATTAGCATATCCTGCTAACTCGTTTCTAAAATAGCTCTCTTGGCTATTCGTTTCCTCACAGAGAAACATCCAAATGAGGGATGATCCCTGACACTTAAGCTCTAAAATACACTAAAATAACACATATTGCCTTCTGCTTGTAACTCAGAAAATGATTTTCCTTTATTTGGTTGCATTTTCTGTGACATAGCATTTAACAGAAAATCATTTCTGTGAAATAGACCTTACTCTACAGAGAAAATCCAAAATAAAATCATCTTAAATTTAAGAATGCATTTTTTTAACCTTATCACAAGACCGGAGAATGTAATTTTGTCATGACATACTACAGTAGTAACCAAGTGGAACTTTGAAGGTTAGGAATCACATCATTCACTAGTTACATGGGTTTGTGGGGCCTCTTCGAAACTGGAATATCCTCTGCGAGGTTATTACCTCAGTGACGGTCGTGCTATCAGAATAAAGGCTAACTTTAGCAGCTCTGTCTGAAATCTTCTTTTGATTTCTGAAAGTCTGGGTCATCTCTGACAGACAACGTTTTGTGGGAAATAAATGCCTATATGGTATTACATAACATTGCTGAAAATAAGGCTATTGAAAGAAATTGTTAAAATTTTTCCAGTCTGTGTGTTTGACAGACTTTCTATCTAAAACTTGGGACTGGGAAAAATGACAATTGAGTTGAAGTCAATTGTTTCTTGTGGTTGCATGGTCACACATTTTGGGCAGAGGTGGGTTATTAGAGTTAAAAAGCGAAATTTGTTATTACCAGACACGTCATCCAAGAGAAAAATGTTTTAAACTAAAACTCTGGCCCTGCCTTTCAAATTGCACCTTTCGCAGCTCGTACCTGTTCATCACAGTCAGACTCCATGTAGGTGGAGTCTTTGATTAAGCAGTTATCGAAGCCACACTCGTCGCTCTCGTTGAGGCACTCGCAGCCGGCTTTGTTGACAAAAGGCATAAGGTCCATCTGAAAAAAAAAAAAAAAAAGACTGAATCAACTTCTGGGTCTATTCCTGGTTTGATTCAACACACCTGGCTGATTCACTCTGTTACACACAAATACTGTACATACTAACTGCAGGGTTCGTAAACTTTTTCAGTGGTCAAATTCAAGAATTTTTCAAGGACTTTCAAGGTATCTTACACCTGTTATAAATTGCATGTTTTAGATGAGTAATTTCATACACTAAAAGGAGGAGATTTCACTGAACCATACCGACAGCGATGGTATTACACTTTCAGGAGGAACGGTCTTCATTTCAGATAGCTGACTCATTATTTTTTACATTGAACATGTGATTATCTATAGTCTATAGATCAGGGATGGGCAACTGGAGGCCCGGGGGCGCATACGGCCCTCACCCTCACTTGAAGTGGCCCTCAGTACAACTACATGCATTTGAGCATGAAATCTTAAAAGTGCAGTGTAAAAATGCATAAAATTACTTCTTGCAATTAATGTTGGTCTGCTGTTCTTGCACTGAGAAAAAAAATAAATCACAGTAAGTGGTTATTTTTTATTTGCTTCAAACCTTTTGTATTCCTATTTATACTGTTAAACATGCATTTGAGCATGTAATATGTTAAGTTACTGCACTGCAAACATATTTAAAATTGCAGTTTCATCATAGCTGGTTAAGTGCACGGTCCTATATGTGGCCCTGTGATAGTGTCCATGAGAAATTGTGGCCCCTGCAGCATTTAAGTTGCCCATCCCTGCTATAGATGGATATAGTCAGATTGCAAGAGAAATACATTAAGAATTTCAAGCATTTACAAGCACTTTATCCAAAATCCAAGCACTTCTTTAACCTTGAAAATACAACATTTAAATTCAAGCATTTTCAAGGATTTCAAGCACCTGTAAAAACTCTGTAACTGTCTTTCTGAGAGGTTCATACCTAGATTGCTCCCAAAAAATAGACTGATTAATGGGAAAAAACTGCAAGAGAGTAGTGGGGACTATTCAAAAAATGTTGACTGCAAATGTAAAATCTTCATATTAAATGCTGCACACATACAAGCACCATCCATCAGCAGAGAGGTGTCACAATTGTCCACTCACGTATCCCTTTGGAATGTCGGAGTCCTCGCTGTTTCCCGGGTCGTTCTCCGTGTGCTGTTTGATCTTCTCCTCCAGACCTGAAGCGTCCGCCCCCTGATACTGATCCACCCGAACCCGGTTCCTGAAGAACAAGAACGTCGGTGTTGCTGAGATGTTGTTTGCTGCCGCTGTTGCCTGAAAAAAAGAGAAATGCTTTTGTTAAATGAACCATCAAAACACTGGCTAAACTAACTGTTGGTTTAGCACTGAGCTGGATTTCCTGGCTTACTGGGTTTTTCTCTCTCCATAATGTTGTCTAACACTTTAAATCCCACCCTATCAGGGACAACAAGAAGCACTTTTAGTGGACCTAATGTTACATTAATGGTGCATAATTGGCCTGGAGGATTGAGGCTGAAAGCTGCAGTGCTCTCAATCAATTGCAAAAGACGATGTCCCCCATTAGTCTCTATGGCTTCAACACTAGATAAAAATAACAAAACATACAGCAACACAAGTTTTAAGACCCGAACTTTACTTCTAGTCTAACATTTCTTGAATAATCCTAAAATAATAAAGGTTACTATCAATGCGGCACCTTGGTTTTTCCAGAGAAAAGCAATTAAATAAACTTTAATTCATTATTAATTCATGAATCATTTCTCCAGCAGACTTACTTGACAGACATGAACGTCTACTTCAAGGAAGACGACCTGTGGGTACTTGTTACTCAACATGTTGAAAGCCGGAGCTATTCTGACACAGGGCCGACACCTGAGGAGGCAGAGGAGAGAGTGTTTAGTGACCTGGTCTGGTCTCTCAAGTAGAATCAGTTAACCCTTAATAGAGCACTCATTGAAAAACTTGCAAATTCCAAATTTCAACCCGAGAGAATATTGGAGGATATTACATACTGCCAGAATGTGTTAAAAAAAAAAAAAAAAAAAAACATACGGACCCGGGGGAGGGGGGGTAATATTTTGAGAAATAAATTCACGAGATTAAAGTGGCAAATCTGCGAGAAAAAAGTTGCTTTCCCCCCCCCACTTTTTTCTCGTAAATCTGTGACTTTTTTCACGCAGATCTGCCACTTTAAATCTCTTAAAGCTGCAACTTTTTTTCTTGTAGTTTGCCACTTTAATCTAGTAAATTTGCAATTTTTTTTATCGAAATATATATATATATTTTTTTGGATATCCGCTGAAGTTACCAAATACGGTTCTTCGCCCAATAAAGGGTCAATGGTATGAAATTAAAGAAAATGACAATTATAATCAATGAACTGCATCAGTTTGGGTTTTTTTAGCTAAAAGTGCTTGATAGTTCCAACTTTATGAGTTTATGCTCATACCCCATACTAAAACAAACAATATGGGGCTATTGCACTGTTGTTATGCTTTACTGTATATGAGGTAGAAGATGAGAAACAAAACGAAAGAAAAAGAATCTGATCATGATCAATTCTACTCTTGATCCCTTCAGTACCTGATAGTCTTAGTCTTACCTTTCATAGCCAAACCAATGCTGTTGTTTTTGAGGCATAATGCAAAAATATCTCATGATAATATATATAGAGCTTGGCAGACATATCGGTTGACATATATTTTCGGACGATATTGGCCTATCATGGGCATATCATAAATGTGTATGTATGTATGCATGTGTCTATCTATCTTGGTGTACGTGCTGTCCAATATGTGCCGTCACAAAATCTTTGATTGATCTTGTGATTTCGAAATGGTGTAAGATATATACTTTTTTTTAAATAGTCAGCAATTGACTGAAACTGAACAGAAATTATGTTTATTTAGCCATTTATTTTGTTCAGCCAATTAATTTATAAAAATGTCTGACAGTGTAATACATTGTTTTTTATAATGTATAATATTGGATAAGAATGTTAAGTATCATTTATTAAAGTTTTTGTGTGAGAAAGTGTTAAAAAATCAGTGCACAATCCACGTATAAAAAAAGGTCTATTTTCTTTCCAACTCAAAAAATAACTATATCGGCCTGATTCGGCCACCATATGGGTTAATTTCCCCCCTCTACAATCAATATTGGCATTGCTCTCAAAAATCCCATATCACACAGGCTCTAATAATATATCCTCTGTTAGCAATAAGGATGAAATATGCTTTTCTGGTAGACTATTTACATTGTACATTGTTTCTAAATTAAAAGATAGCCCTGACAATATATTGGTTCAACCTAATATTATCTCTGTTTACATCCAACCACCAGGGCTTCTGTATTTTTTCTATATTATAATATATGTCATAAATAAATAAAGTCATATCTTATGTTATCTCTTATCTGATGATTCATATTTTCCAAGAGCTACTGTTGCACTGTGGCATCTCCTCCAGGGGCCGGATTCACAAAGCATTCTTAAGTGACACTTTATTCTTAACTTTGCTCTTAAAACAAAATTTAAGAAGATTTGGTATTCATGAAGAAATTCTTATCTTATCTTTAGTTATTTTCTTAACTTTCTTCTTAAGTGTTTTCCTAAGAGAACTTGAGAACAAATGAGATTCTTGAAAACAAAGTTCTTAGATTTCTTCACATACTTCTTTACAACTTCAACTTCCTCAGCAGTCTTAAAACAGCTACAGTGAAAAGATAAGTCTTGATTTGTATTTACTTGAACAAATTTGTCTGACATTTATTTGATTTATTTAATATTCAAACAATGTGTTAACAAATTTTGTTCATTGAAGTTGATCAGGGTAGTTTTTTGTGTGAATGTATTACATATTTTTTTTTCTGGTTATTCTGTTATTCTAGTTATTCTGCCCTATTCCTAGATTACACTACAATATACTCTTAGTAAATCACAGAGGCAGTTGTTGTATTTGATACTAGTTAATTAATGATCTAGTGATCTTAAGTTAAAAATCTAAGAACTTCCTAAGTGAGAAAACTAAGAAGTTCCTAAAACATACGACAATTCTTAAGAAAAAAAAGGTATTTTTTTTTCTCTTAAGAACACTTTTGTGAATCCAGCCCCAGATTATTAATAAATACATACAGTAGTTACAGAGATACAGAAGCTACATAAGGTTTAGCTACTGAGATATGCTTGTTTCAACCCATAAGACGCCCATTACAGTTTACCAAAGCTAAAAATAAGGGATCAAATGAATTAAGAATATAAGATATCAGATCAAAATAGCAAACCTTTAAGAAGATGTAAACGGAAGTGGCCTCCATTTAAAAAAAATATCAACATGTAATTGATTAGCTGTCATTTGATTGACTTTAACAGCCCTAAAGAAAGAGAAAGCCTGGCACAAAGTAACGCTACAAAGTGCAACGTTAAGCACACAAGGTTAACTTTACAATACCTGGTTACAATGGGGAGTAACATACAGCAGTGTTGAGTTTAAACATGTGTATTTGTGGTAATGTTGCTGGTTTTCATGATTAAATGTGTCGCCCTTAGTTAACGTGACTGTAATACTGCTATGTCATTGTAAGCAGTAGTGCTAGTTAGCTAACGGCTGCTAATGATAGCCCTCTTACCAAATTAAAGCTTCACCTATAGGATAACGTGGCTTTCTAGTTCGTGTCAGCCCCCCGAAACAGTTAAACAACGAGCTTAGATTGTTTTCCAGTCTTGTGTTGAGTGTAAAGCGCCCAGCCCGGCTGGCAGTCCGGCCTCGGGGCCGTTTGTGGTTATGCTTACCCAGCCATTGTAAACTTGACCACGGCTAGCCTGGAGCCGGCGGCCGCTAGCTCCGGCTGGAAGTCCGGGTCGCTCCCGATCACTTTAACGCCCACCATGGTGCAGTTTGTGTCTGTGGTGTGAGCTGGTTATCCGGGCGATGTTCTGGACAGGAAACTGGGCGACCTTAATAAATATGAACTGTTGTGTTTTTAGCTTTCTGTCAGTATTTTAGCTAACTAGCTGCTCTCTGAGCCACACTACAGTACAGTGAGCTGTTTCAGGACGTGGACAGTGATTGGCCGAGACAACAGGAAAGGGCGGGGCTATCTCTTCTTCTTCTGTTGTGATTTGGGCAGTTCAAATCAGACACTGGATGTTCTGCCCTCCACAGGATAAATAAAAAAACGTACCCAGCATTTATTAACTAGATAGATAATTCTATAGACGACTTAACTCTGTGGAGTCTTGGGCTATTTTGTCCATTTTTAATCATTTTCATCCTGCCTGTATACACCACCAAAATGTTTAAATGCCATGTTGGTATATTTTTTTCCAGCACAACCTCACCTATATGACCTAATAATAATTTATTTTTTTATGCTGACTTACTGGATCAACATTTTGAACCAAAAAGAAACAACGAAAAACCAACATAAATGTGATCTTGTGATTGTGTGTGATCCTGTCATCCAACTCTGGTTTTTATTCTAGTGTGACTCTATTTTATTTGTGTCTTGTGTGTTTAGCGTAACAATTTTGGTCATTTTGTGTATTTTTTAGTCATTTTGTGTCTTTGCAAGTCATTTTGTGTCTTTTTTGGTCACTATGTGTCTTTTTGTGTCTTTTTTGGTAATTTTGTGTCTTTTGTTGTGTCCTTTTTTGTAGTTATTTTGTGTCTTTTTTGGTCATTTTGCGTCTTTTTTAGTCCTTTAGTCCAACATAAAATGTGATTTTGAATCTTTTTTTTACTTTCAAAACACTATCATGCTCAATAAAGAATTTTAAATGTTTCAAATGTGAACAAAGGTTGCAAATACAACATATAAGAGGATTACATCCAATTATATCATTTTATACAAAATATATTTGACCTTGTCTCCAGTTTTACTTGGTACATCATCATTTAAACTGAAACTGGCCTCATGGAGTGTATAGCCAGAACTTAAGAGGTAAATTTACAGTAGGGCTCCACGCTGCTTTGTTTTCTAGTCTGGATGTGATGAAGAAGTCATGATTTGGTGCTTTTGGTGACTCCAGAGGGTTAAACCTCTGAAGTCCAAGACATTTTGGTTCAAATTTGTCAATTTCCTATGCATTCATTTTCTCTGTTCAGCATCTTTCAGTCTGTCCTTACATCACATGCATGGCTCCTTTTTCTCCACACAAACTTGGCTATCAGTCAGATTTTTCTTCTTCTTTCTTTAATTAAAAGTAGGCTATAAAGCTTCCAGGAACCCAAAATACAAACAAAAGACACAGGTTTCTATGGAAATGTACCAATTTGTTTTACTATTTATACACACAAAAACAGCCTAAAAAATAACAAATAATAAAACTACAAAACATTATTTTTGCATGTAAATTAAAAAATAGTAAATCATTGTAGAAAGGAAAATACAAATTTTAAAAATTATCTAGAAACAGAAATGTCACACTGTGTGAAAGCTCCTATGATTGCACTTTTAACTAGCTTTCTCAGCTTGTCTACATATGATATATAAATCAAGTTATTGCTGTAAATAAAGTTATTGCTGTAAATAAAACATGCGAAATAGATGGACTCCAGAGGGTTAAAGAGTACAGTACTGCAGGCACATTACATTTAAAAGAAACATGGGAACGGGAACTGAATCAAGATATTTCAGATGATGAATGGGAATGAGTGTCTGTAACAGAGTCAAAGCAATTCGGTTGAAAATCTTACACAGAGTCCATATATCTCCTTCCCAATGACACAAATTTAATGCTGGACTTTCTTCTCTATGACCTAAATGTAAAATAGAGATAGGCAGTCTAAGTCATTGGTTATGGTCCTGCAGGAATACACAAAAGTTCTGGCACATGGTGGGGAAGGAGATGAATAGGATTTTATCTAAGAATCTGCTATGTGACCCATTATGCATGTTGCTTAGGATATCAAATGGCTTTATTGTTGATAAATATGAGAAGAAATTGTACAAAACGTTAACTTTCTGTGCTAGAAAATGTATTCTCTTAAACTGGATAACAGATAAAGCTCTCTCTAGAACACAATGGCATAATGTTATAATAGAATATATACATATATATATATATATATATATATATATATATATATATATATATATATATATATATTCTGACATGTATGCTGCATGATAAAGATAACATATTTCATAGAATATGGGATCCTTTTATGTTATACATTGGTATGAATATTTCAACCATATTTACACCAGGATTTACATAGGACTGGAACATGTGGGGTGCTTAACTGTCATTTATTTTTGTATCTATATAATTTCTGAATCATCTGTCGGTATGTGTTTTTCTTTGTCTGCGAGCCGAGTTGTAGTGTAGTATAGCCCAGTTTTTGTTTGTTTGTTTGGTGTGTTTTGTTTGTTCTTTATGTTTGTTTGTTTTTCACTGTGTGCTGTAATAAACAAACATATTGTTAAAAAAAAAGATAGATAAATAATAATAAAGCAATAGTTTCTAACACTGTTGGAATTGGTTATCCAGGCCTGCCTGAAGTTAGAATTAAAGGAGTATTTATACTAAGGAAATTATCATAGATTTCTGCAGGTTCAAACCCCTCTTCAGCCAGTGAATACCTGTGGGGTGGACATGGAGGTGGTACCAAGTTCTAAGTATCTGGGTGTATACCTGGATAAAAAGTTGGACTGGTCCCTAAACACAGACGCTCTCTCTACAAAAAGGGGCAGAGCCGCCTCTTTTTCTTCTTGAAGCTCAGATCTCTGGACATGTGTAGTAAGATGCTGCAGATGTTTTATCAGTCTGTGGTGGTAGTGTGTTGTTTTATGCTGCAGTCTGCTGGGGAGGCAGCATCACACACAGAGATGAAGGCGGTAGGACAGACTGGTCTAAAGAGCTGGTTCTGTGGTTGGAGCCAGGTTGGACACACTGGTCTATGTGTTTGCTTTGAATAGAAAGATAATGGGCGGAAACAGAGGTAGGAAGACTGTTTTAGTTTGTTTGTTTTATGAGTTGGCACCCATTGTTTACTGCCTCACCTCTGCACTTCAGTTGTTGGCCTGAAGAAGGTTCTTTTTTCGTTATTCCTTGTAAAATTTGCTCCTAATCAGTACATGTCTTTGTTTGCCTGAGTACACCAGCATTGTGTTACTTCCCCTTATCCCTCGACTCAAACTTGGGTTGTAACAAGGTGGTGGAGAGATGACTTGTCAAGATGTTCCAGGCCATCTTGACATACCCAGATCATCCGCTACACAAAACCTTTATGGACCAGAAAAACAGTAGTGGACGGCTCCTCTCTCTCTCTCCGTTGCAGGACGGAGAGATTCAAAAGATCCTTCTCTCCTACAGCCATCAGGCTGTCTCATTCTAACAGAGATTCTACCAGACATAATGAATATTCCCTCTGGGATAAATAAAGTCATTTTGATTTTGATTTGATTTGATTTCACTAATTTAGGGTGCATTCATAAATGAAAAGCATTGTTGGAATGTAGGCTACTGTTATATATATCTATAAAAGCAAGAAGCGTCTGTGTGTGTGTGTGTGTGTGTGTGGATGTGTTAGTCAGACTGACCTAAGATTTCGTATGTGGCTTGCGCATGGCACGAAGGTGTGCATCCTCGATTTTGAAGATTTTTGAATAAAATTTTTAAAATATCATTATTTATGTAGCACGTGTTGCAGCATTGCACTATTTCCCATCAGATGCCTTTTAGGGGAGCTCCGCCTCATTGTGTGATAGGCCTACACCTGGTCAGTAACTTGAGTATTTCCAAATATATGTAACTTTATACTTCTACTTCAGTACATTTTTTGGCAAATATTGTACTTTTTACTCCACTACATTTAGCTGACAGCTTTAGTTACTTTTCAGGTCGAGATTTAACATAAAAAACATGATCAATTTAAAATTAGATATGTTTTTATATCAAACCTCATAACATTATATTAGGTAGTTAAAATGAGCCCTATATGAGAAAGTTAAAACACTGCTAACATAAAAGCATCAAAATAATATATTTACAATATATAAAACAGTCTGAGTGGGTCCATTCTGCATAACGAGTACTTTTAGTTTGAGTACATTTTGATGCTGATACTTTTGTGCTTTTACTTCAGTAAGTTTTGATTGCAGGACTTTTACTAGTAGATGAGTAATTCTACAGTGTGGTATTAGTACTTTTACTTAAGTAAGGAATCTGAATACTTTTTCCACAACTGGCCTAAATTAAGGGGCTTTCAGTGGTCCACAGGATCCCTGTGTAATGGTAAAACAGATGTATTATATTTCACAATGGTATATTTGTTAAGCAGGATTCTCTTTAGGTGGCACTGCTGGTCAACAAATGCTGTCGTATCTTTATTTATAGCACACTTTTCAAAACACATGTTACAAAGTGCTTTACAGGCACAAGTTAAAAACAGACATAAAACAACAGATAAAAGTAATGTTGGAAAATGACATCATTATGTGCATTTAAAAGACAGTTCAATGGAAGTTAAAATTCAGGTAAAATCTGGAAAGGCTCTCTGATAACAGTATGTCTTAAATGACGTCATGAACCGGATGTAAGCATTCAGAGCAAAGAGAGAGCTGGAAAGGTCTGCATTAGCCCCATCCGGCATCAAATCACCTTACATCAGCTTCTCATCAAAACCACATCAAACCATCAAACCACCAAATTCATCTCACAGGTTTAAAAAAACAAAACAAACAATTAATATTAAAGTACAACCACATTTATAAAAAAGTTGGGACGTTGCGTAAAATGTAAATTAAAACAGAACACCTACAATTCCAAATACAGGTTGTATATTTACAAGAAGTTGTTGAGTTTAAATCAAATTAAAATCAAAATTACTTTATTTATCCCCGAGGTTAACCCATAAGAACCCACACCCAGTTATCCATAAAGGAAAGTTAGGGGGATATATCACAGTTAATAATTTTATGTTTATATTATGATTAGTAATTTTGTGTCTTTTTTAGTAATTTAGTCTTTTTCAGTCATTTTGTGTCTTTTTTAAGTAATTCGGTTTTTTCTGTCATTTTGTGTCTTTTTTTTGTAATTTAGTGTCTTTTTTAAGTAATTTAGTTTTTTTCTGTCATTTTGTGTCTTTTTTAAGTCATTTTGTGTGTCTTTTTTGTGTCTTTTTTAAGTCATTTGGTTTCTGTCATTTTGTGTCTTTTTTTTTTTTTAGTAATTTTGGTCCTTTTGATACTGCCTCCAGCGGCCCCCAGGTAATTTGAGTTTGAGACCTTGTTCTAGAATATTTAAAGTGTTTGTTACATGGGTGTCACCGTGGGTTCTTATGGGTTAATTTCAGTGAGTCTGGTAGTATCTGTTAGAATGAGACAGTCTGATGGCTGTAGGAGAGAAGGATCTTTTGAATCTCTCCATCCTGTAACAGAGAGAGAGGAGCCGTCCACTGCTGTTTTTTTGGTCCATAAAGGTCCACTTCTGGATGTGGCAGGACTCAGAGTTGTATTTAAAGTCCGCCGTGTATAGTGAACGTTGTCTTTGTACAGTTTTCAGATTATCACATTCTGTTTTATTTACATTTTAGATCTTAGATTAAATCTGGGACTACTTATTCTCACCTTTCACTGCAATATAACAGCATTTTATACTTTTTATTGTTTTGCCTATTGTGTTTCATTCAATGTTGGCTTATTTTCTATCTTTTTTTACGTTATTCTTTTCATATCATATTTATGAATGTCTTTTGATATTTCTGGTTTCCTCTTCTTTCCTTTTCTTCTAACATTTTACCTTGTTGTTCAAAGGTGTTGTCGGTGAAAAATAAATTGGCCGTACATCAGTTTCTTGGCAATAATATATAATATTACATGTGACACATTCCTTAACCCTCTGGAGTCCAGGAAAGCGCCGGAGCACGACATCTTCATGACGTCAAAAAAAGACACAAAATGACTAGAAAAAAGACACAAAATGACCAAAAATAGACACAGAAGACACAAAATTATAAAAAAAAGAGACAAAATGAGCAAAAAAAGACACAAAACGAGCAAAAAAAGACACAAAATAACTGAAAAAAGAGACAAAATGACCAAAAAAGACACAAAATAACTAAAAAAAGACATAACAACAGACACAAAATGACCAAAAAAGACACAAAAAGGAGAATACCTAAAGTATACGAATGGCCTGACTACAGTCAAACTGTCCAGCGTCATTTCTTATTATTATCTCTCATATTATTAAATTGCTTAATGGTCTTGAATGTAAATTTACAGTGAATTCTATGTAAAAATACAAAAAATATACATCATGTCCCAGAAAGTAAAATTACGGCAACTTTCTGTTTATTGATAATCAGATCATCATTTTTTAATGACGATCCTGAATCTTTAACAAACTTGTTTAACCATTGTTTATATTCAATAACTCTCTGGACTCCAATTAAGGATTATTTTTCTGTTTTAAGTAGAACAGCCTACCAATAATGTACAACTCTATTCTCGTAATTAATTAAATATTTTCGCCTTTATTCTCGTAATTAATTAATTAATTAAATATTTTCATCTTTATTCTTGTAATTAATTAAATATTTTGGCCTTTATTCTAGTAATTGATTAAATATTTTCGACTTTATTCTTGTAATTGATTAAATATGTTTGAATTTATTCTCGTAATTAATTAAATATTTTCGAATTTATTGTCGTAATTAATTAAATTTTTTCAACTTTATTCTCGTAATTAATTCAATATTTTCTACTTTATTCTCGTAATTGATTAAATATTTTTACTTTATTCTCATAATTAATTAAATATTTTTGACTTTATTCTCATAATGAATTAAAATATTTTTGACTTTATTCTCGTAATTAATTATCCTTAATATTTTCGACTTCATGCTCGTGATTAATTCAATACTTACGACTTTATTCTCATAATTAATTTAATATTTACAACTTTAATCTCATAATTAATTTTTTTTCTAAATGTAGCCCTAATATTCCGTCATATTTAAGAGATCTGTTTCCACATTTTAAATTTAAATTAAAATATATATATTTTTAAATTAAAATGTAAACATTACAGTTTAAAATCAAGCTTGATGTTAGACAATTAACTACTGTTACTACTAGTTAACTTTCATGTCCAACCTACATGCTCTTCACAAATCATTAAAAAGTCAGAAATATTTATCCTAAATAAAAAGCATAAAAGCTGAGTTTTTGACAGCAGCAGCAGACAGCTATACTGCCCTCAAAGTCTAACTGCAGTAACTACGCAAAGGGTAAAACTCAGAAAAATTTGCTTTAAAGTTTTTTAATTTGTTTTAACTGACCAGCAAAATGTAGATAAATGATATGACACTTATTTCTACATGTATTGATTATGTTATTTTCATGCTCAAAAATGATGATTTATTTATTTATTGATTTATCTGACCTTTGACCCCAAAAAAGTAGTTACTGCATTGCTGTAATAGTACCTAACAGTAATGCAAAAACAGAGTGCAATAACAACAATGTTGTCTTTTTTCAGCTTTTATATTTTGTTTTCAGTGAATAAACATTTTAAAATTTTGTTATCAGTGTATTTAAAATATTTGCATATTTTAGACTTAATATTATAAAGAAATGGTATATTTTTGTCTTAATGTAATTTTATCTTAGCTACTTTTTACTGAATCACTATCTAGATAATAATTTCCCTTCCAAATAAACTTATAATTTCTATTATTTTTATGTTTAAATTAGTATATATATATCCAAAGAAGACCATGGTAAGTGCAATAACTGCTTGGTTTTGAGTTGTATTTTGTGTTTTTTATGTCATTATTTTATCTGAAATAAAGCAAAATTAATTTTATCTCACTTTTTTACTTCATCAGTATCTAGATAATTATTTCCCTGTCAAATAAACTTATAATTTGTATTATGTGTATGTTTAAATTTGTATAAAGAAGACCATGGTAAGTGCAATTACTGCTTGGTTTTGAGTTGTATTTTGTGTTTTTATGTCATTATTTCTCTGAAATAAAGCAAAATTAATTTTATCTCACTTTTTTACTTCATCACTATCTAGATAATTATTTCCCTTTCAAATAAACGTATAATGTATATTATTTTTTATGTTTAAATTAGTATATATATCCAAATGTCAAAGAAGACCATGGTAAGTGCAATTACTGCTTTGTTTTGAGTTGGATTTTGTGGTTTTTATGTCATTATTTCTCTGAAATAAAGCAAAATTAAAATATAAAACGTTGTCACGAGATAAAACAGACATCAAGGAGTTCATTTTTAGTTACAACTCAATTTTGACCAAAACTGTAGTTACTGCAGTTAGACTGTGTAGGGCAGAGTATGTGTCCACCTGGTTTAATTAAGAATTCAATTACGCACCTTTACCACATGTCACATGACCAGGACACCTCCGCGCCTTTCCGCCGCTGCAGCCTCCCTGAATGCCACGCGCTGTTTTTAACAAACTATTTATTGTTGTTTTAGCGCGTGGTGTCGGTCGGACCGGTCCGGCAGGTTTTGGCGCGGCAGAGCAGGTGAGGCAGCGGGGGAAGAAGGGCGGGGAGCCGCCGCCGGAGCTCTCTACAAGCAGGAAGAAGAGGAAAACATGGTGCGGTGACAAGACGCCCTGACGCCGACTGAGAACACGATTCACCTTTTAAAAATACATCTGCGAAGGACGCTGAGTAAGTCCATTCTTATATATACATGTGTTTGCGTGTTTTGCTTTGAAGTTTTGGGGTTAAAAAGAAGTAAAAATAAACGGAGAGCAGATGGCTGCTTCACCTGGGCGGCTGCTGCATAGGTCACCTTTCCTCTGGAAACAACCTTCGCTCTTTCTCACTAGTTTTTTGGGGGGAATTAAATTAAATTAGTTAATAATGTCACCCCAGTTGGCTCTGGCTTGAAAAACGTGTTTCCAAAAGGGGGCAACTATTTTGAAATAGTTTTTTCCCCATACCTAAACTGTAAAAAATGTCGGTAGATTTTACGGTGAAAAAAACTGCTAAACCATGACACTAAAAGACCGTAAAATGATAAATGAGTTAGTTCAGTTTCAGTAACAGTGTAACACTGTAAATGTATGCCTATATCAGCTAAAACAGTCCACTATAAAATACTCTGGCACTGTGTTTGTAACAAAAATATACTGTAATATACAAGCAATCACTGTAATATTTTCGACTTTATTCTCGTAATTAATTAAATAGTTTTTTCCCCATCCCTAGACTGTAAAAAATGTCTTTAGATTTTACGGTGAAAAACTGCTAAACAATGACACTAAAAGACCGTAAAATGATAAATGGGTTAATTCAGTTTCAGTAACAGTGAAACACTGTAAATGTAGCCTATTTATCAGCCAAAACAGTATTTTTTGCAGTTTTTAAAACATTTTTTTTCAAATACAATACTCCACTATAACATACTCTGGCACCGTGTTTGTAAGAAAGATAAACTTTATCATATATACAAGCCATCACTGTAATGTTTTTTGTAAAAATACTTTTCCTCACTGTTAAATGTACTAAACACCGTATCTCTAACAGAAATATACTTTATTTAATGGTAAAAATCTTTAATTTAAGCAGCATTTATAGTATAGAAAGTATTTTCTGGTCAATTATATGGCAAAACAGTGTTTCTTTTGATGGAAAAACTTTTTTGAACGTTTTTGTATTGTATTATTACAGTGTATTGTTCAATGAGAAACACTTCTTCGTCTATACAGTTCAACATCAGTACAGAGTGGGAAAAACCCACTACAGTTGAACTAAAGACACTTTACTCTCTAAAGAACACTATAACCATTATGTTATATTAGTACTGGTGCATTAGTTTAGCTAATTGAGTCACTGTTGAGTGATGTAGCCTCTAGGTTTCTGAATTTACATGAACATATTATATAATGGCTTTGTGGCCCATTTGAGATGAAATTGGACTGTTTGTGTCCCCTGAACTAAAGTTTGATCCTCCTGCTTTAACCCTTTGATGCACAACATAAAGACCTTCTAATGCACAACATGGGTCAAAAATTACCCGCATTCATTTCCCATGTTATTTTATTACAACAGATCATTATATCCATTTTCCTTTCATACTTAATGAAGAAAAATAGTTTTTGTATTATTACATCAAGTTTACACACATGGGTCAAAAATGACCTTATGCATTAGAAGCGTAGTGATATAAAAAGGGTCTTTATTCAAAAAGTAAGAAATGAAAACAAAAAATTAGGATGTATGATGATCAAAAACAAGTTAATTGAGGAAAACCTGCAATACTGAATGGTTAAATTAATTTATTGCAAAGATATAGAATATAAATACTTAGTCGGGTCACTTAAGACCCATGTTGTGCATCAAAGGGTTAAAGGAATGCATTGGCAAAGGTATTGATATACTATATGGAAGCTAATATGCCCAAGTTAAAGCAAAACTCTGATGAAAACTTGCAAAATGATGTGAAACTTTGTTAAAAACTGTCTTAGTATCTCAATATAATGACTTAGTATCTCCAAACTAGGGATAGGAATAATTAATCGATGATTGATTAATGGTCGTGAAGAAATCTGTTGATCACGTGGAATTTTTTAATCGATTTGGGTATTTTTAAATTTTATCTCTGACTGTGTATCAGTACTCACTGAACTGAAACACGGCCGAGCGTTCAGTTCTGTGTCCGTACGTCAATAAACCAATGAGCTGAGAATTAAGTTGGATAAAGTTACAGTTTGCAAACTGAAAGCTGCAGTAACAATTAGAAAACATACGAGAGAGAAATCGAAGAGGATTAATTTGAGCAAAACTAGCTTACTGTATCAGACCTTGCTAGCGTGAATTACTAGGTTTAATTTGATCCAAAACTTACTCAAACACAAAAGATTACTGTGAAAACTAACCTCATGCCTCTTCAGGAGCTAAAACATAAAGCATTGAACACATTATCTTTACAGTATAATCTCAGTTGAATTAGTTTTACGATTGACAGGATCAAGTCTCTTTTCGTCCTTTCAAAATAAAAGCCTCCCTCATCAAAACAGGCTTTTGCATAGTACTGTGTGTATGTATATATATATATATATATTTTTATTTTATTTTTTTGAGCATGTATGCATGCAGCAATTGATCGATTAATTGATCGTTAACATTACAGATAATGGAGTTGGCAGGTTTCTTCCAAACGCCCATCCCTACTCAAAACAGTGACTTACTTATCTTGAAATAATGACTTAGCGTTGCACAATAATAACTTATCGACTTAGTATTGCAAAAATAATGACGGCATTGCAAAACAGTGACTTACAATCTCAAAATGATTACTTGGTTTCACGTTTACTTCTTAGTAATCAAAATAATGATGTATCTTGAATTAATAACTTGAGGAGTACCTCAAAAAAACAACAACACAACATAATGAGGAATAGTCTCAAAGTAATGACTTAGTATCACATAACAACTTTGTATCTCAAAATAAGGACTTATCTCGCAATTTCTTGGTGCGACTGCTTGTGTTGCATTCAAAATATGGTATCAAGAAATGTTGTTTATTGTCGGTGTTCAAATTTAGTATCTAACCCTCATTAGTATTGAAAATGTTAGAGTACGTGGCTCCAGTGTTACTGCTTCTGGTTAAGTTGTTCTGTTGCATAATCAATGTTAACATGATGACTTAGGGAAATGTGTCGTCTTTGTTTTAGAAATGTTGTTTTGAAATGAGGATAAAGTTGTTTTTTAGGAGGAAAATATTTAAGATGGGAAGATGTATTAGATGTATTACATTCTCTCACAAAAGGTTGCCATTGTTTTTGCTTTGTAATTTATTTTTCTGCTTTAAAACTTGTCACCAGTAGTCTGTTTTATAGAGGTGGGGGAAAAAATCGATACAGCAAAGTATTTCGATATTTTGCGTGGCAATATTATATTGATTCATGGCTGTCGCAGGTTCACTTTTAGGAATATACTGGAGATGCGTCATATGAAACTGGAATATCTAAAGAATCTATAGGCCCCATGTGCGTCAGGATATTGTGTCAGAAAGTTGTCTAAATAACGTTGCAAAGTTCAGCTTTTTTTATGTTTCATTAAAAAAAAAATCGAGAGCAGTGAAGCTTGTTGTTTTTGAAAGTTTGATAAAATGCTGCAGTTGTTTTCGTCCATACAGGTTTGATATCAGTTCAGTTCAGTTTGACTGAATACTTTGTTGGTCAGTCTGTGGGTTTGACTCTCATTGTGGAGAAATAAAAAGACTGAAGTGAGATGAATAGACTGAGAATTTTCTCTTATTGGACAAAACAATTCTTGATTGACTTTAATTTTGTGGACACAAAATGCAGTTAAACAGTTAAATCTCAATATATTGTATCGCAATACTCACCATATCGCAAAATGCTTCAAATCACAATCATTTTGTATCATGACTCAAGTATCATGATAAAATCGTATCATGGGGCCGATATGCTGATTCACAACTCTAGTGTTTAACTGACTGCAGCCGATGTTTTCTGTTCAAACTACAAACTTGTTAAAGGTAATGGAACTTTCTGGTGTGTGTGTGAACACAGCTACAGCTCATGGGCACACGTGTCCAAACCAACCTGGGTGTTTTTCCATAAACAGGCAGTGAAGCTCTTATTCTGCAGCCAAAGCAAGTTTCAGTCTTTTTGATTAGGGAAATGTCAGTCTCCTCATGGAAATGGTCGACCTTGTAATGAGTGACTGGACATTTGAATTGTGACTTGAGAGGCAAATGGTATGAAGGGTTCGCTGAGGGGTTGGCGCCATGGCTTCCTGTGTGTTTTCCATCCAGAAAAGTTGAGTTAAGAAGCTTATGTTGGCATGTCATTTTGTGTTACTGATATCTACATGAGGATATTGAAACCCATATTCACCTCTCAAGCATGAAACTGTACTTTGAGAGCTTAAAAGGACTGACAAATCAGAATGCCATCAGGACTTTAGTTATCCACAATGGCTTAAAAGCCCATTTATTGAAATGTATATGTATGCCTTTTTCCTTTTCTTATTATTTTCTTGTTAAGAGAATTATGCATCAAGTGTCAACCAAACACAGCTTTAATTAATTACAGTACCCTGTGGATTTGTTAAATATTTTAAATGAATGTGTAATATGGGGAAATCTGTGGGCCCTTCATAGGAAATGAATAGAAATAATAACACTTCTATATATTTGTGCAATATATATGCGTTAGAAAATAAATAATAATTTCAGAATTATCGCGGGGATTTTGTTGGCAATGGCATCTTGGTAGAGAATAATAAAATAGACATTTTTTCCTTTTTGGTTCTTTTACAGTAAATCATCCTCCTCACACAAACTTTAATGCTGTTAAATTTGTTTCAACGCACCAAACATAAAAGCAACTGAGGGTGGAAATTAAGTAGTTTAATAGGACTGGTTGACTCACATGACACATTGTATTTACACAATACTCTTCTGTCAATCCAGGCTAAAGTCAGTGATCTAACATGCCATCGTATTAATAATGTATGGTGCTGAATCTATAGAAGGGGCTTCCTCATGCTGCCTCCCTCCTGCTCCATTTCAGGGTGTGGTCGATGTCTGGCGGGGCTGGCTTTGTGCTTTGTTTGTTTGGTATATTGATCAGGAACAAATGTGACTGGGTGTTTCTCAGCAACAGAAGCTTTAAATCATCAGGAGTAAATTATGTTTGATCAGTGTGATCATGTTCTTGTGTTACGTTTACAGCTTTGCAACTCCAAACTCTGGTTTCTTTAGACTAACTCAGTTAGCTTTATTGTTAGCCTGGCTCATAGTGTTTAACCAGCTTTTACAGTCTAGGATTACTGTTCTGACACCAATCAGACCAGAAATCTGGAAATGAATGTGGTGAAAAACCAAAGAACTAATTGTACAAACTAAATCAAGGGGTGTCAGTAACATGGCTCCTGTTGTACTTAACAAGCAGCATGTTGAAGTAGTGGAGCATTTTAACTACCTGGGCATGATTTTAGATCAAACACGTTTTTCATGAAATTTCTGAGTATTTTTGGGAAAGCCAACCAGCGACTGTTTTCAATCAGGAAGCTTAGAAGCTTTGGTGTAAACCAACACATTCTTGAGATGGCTTACAAGGGACTGGTTGAAAGCATTTTACAGTCTGATATAACTGCTTGGTTTGGTAATTTGAGTGTGAAGGACAAAAACAAGCTTTCCACAACTGTTAATACTGCAGGGAAGGTGGTTGGCAAGCCACAAAGAGACCTCGACGACATCTTTAACACTGCTGTATTTGTAGATTCTTCATATCGAATGAACTCTGAGTTTGAGTTTTTCCCGTCTGGTCAGAAGTTTTGTTTGCCAGCTGCTTCGTGCTGCGCAGCCTCTTTTGCAAAAAGTTGAGAAACAAGCCAGCAAGTGCACAGCAAAACCAGCTACAATCTCACCACCACCCTCCCACCATGCACTGTGCCACTGCTTCTCCTGCTCTCAGTGGAAAAAAAAAATAAGGACAAGGAACAAGGAGTTGACACGCTTTCAAACACCAAACCTGATGAAAATGTGTTCTAAATACAATATACTTTAGGCAAATTATAAGTAAAATACAATTTGACTAAAAAGGGGAAGACTTCGTTGGGCGCAAGTGTTTTTATTGTTGGAGGAGCACTGCATGATTTGATATGCAAATGTTTATCATGACTTGTGCTGAGGTTAAACATAATGACTGTAGCTTGGACTGATGAGAAAAAGTCATGAATCTGGAGAACATTCTCATCATTCAGACTAGGGCTGGGCGATGTGGCAAAAAAAAAATCACAATATATTTTTTCATATCGTCCGATCTTGATTATCACAATCTTTTATATTATTTTTAAACTGCCAGTTTTAAAGCATCTGTACTGAAACCTAAAGAACCTAGAAATTGGTTCATTATTTTATTAACATACGAAGTAAATAACAAAGCAAACTGGAAAATTTCCTCTGGGGAAATTCTGAAAGGGCCAAGGGGGCTACTGCCGGTGTGTGTACACTATGATGAGATTCTTCAGACATTTCAAACTATGCCCTTTAACGTGTGTGTGTGTGTGTGCGTGTGTGTGTGGTGTGTGTCGTGTAACTGGCTCATTTTGAAACAGGTGTCATGCCCTCACAAAGCACCTTTTTTAAGGGATGTAAATTGAATTACTGTCATTATCAATTCATCCATTAGTTATTTCTCTAAGTATTAAATTAGTTGCTTGCAGTATGTTTGCTAAATACATAATTTTATTCTATTATTTTCATCTCCACACTCACTCTGCTGCTCTCTGTGTCCATGGAGCTTAATGATGGTTAGTTAAGTGTTAGTTGAGACGTTTCAGTATTTTACTCACAGCTGGAGTCAAGACAATGAATCCTTAAAGAGACACACAGTCCCTGAGGAAGCATTATAACTGCCTCCAATAATAGTTCAACTCCTCTCTGGATTAGATCGTCGATTATATGATTGCGATTAGTGATCGCGAGTGATCAGGTCAATTATGGTGATCAGCTGTGAGCATATTCACTCGATAGATGAGGGAAGCTGCAGAGTTGAGGTCATTGTTAAGCTGTCTGACTGCAACTTAATTGTTTAGGTTCACTGTCATTGCTGTAATGCCATTTGCAGCAGACCACTGTTTCTGAGGAAAAAGCTCTCTAAAACCCTCTGTTTCTTAGTGGCTTGTCACAGAAAAAAATAATACTTCTTCCACTCTGAAGGTTATTCCAGCCGAGCCTGAGCCAAACTATACGCTATTTTTAAATTTTATGCTTTTTACTCCATTACATGTATTTGATAACTTTACTTACTTTACAGATTCAGGATAAATAACACAATATGCAGTATAATTAACAGATAGTGCAGTACTTGCTACAGACACATTTTTTTATATATCATATATCATATCATATTTTGAATTTATTTTCCCCAATGTGTAAAGTTATTTTTGGTCTGGCAGGCCACTTGGAATGTTACTGGTGTCATTAAAATCCATTAGGAAGCTGTCATTTTTATTTTTTATAACGCTCACACACTGATGCTTTTATTTTAAATTTACTCTCACTTAAGTAATGACAATGATTGTTCGAGAACTTAAATAAGAGAATAAAGATAGTAGAGGTGGGGAAAAATCAATACAGCATAGTATCGCATTATTTTGCCTGGCAATATTATATCGATTCATGGCCGCCAAGTATCGACCAGCAGGCTGTCAGTATTTTCTAGTTTTTTTCCCCGGGCTTTTAGGAATATACTGGAGGGACCGGTATCGTGTCGAGAAGTTGTTGAAATAACGCTGCAAAGTTCAGCTTTTTTTATGTATCATTCAAAAAAAAAATCAGAGCAGTGAAGCTTGTTTTGAAAGTTTGATAAAATGCTGCAGTTGTTGTCATCCATACATGTTTGATATCAGTTCATTTCAGAATGACTGAATACTTTGTTGGTCAGTCTGTGAGTTTGACTCTCATTGTGGAGAAATAAAAAGACTAAAGTGAGATGAATACACTGAGAATTGTATCTTATTGGACAAAACATTTCTTGATTGAATTTAATTTTGTGGACACAAAATGCAGTTAAACAGTAAAATCGCAATATATTGTATCACAATACTCACCCTATCGCAAAATGCTTAAAATCGCAATAATATCATATCGTAACTCAAGTATCAGGATGGCTCTTGGCACCAAGCCAGTTAGCTCCTTCTAAAACATGAAAATATTAATAGGTAAACAGCATGTTTTTAGATTTTTTTTCATGAAATGTTTTGTAGAGTAAGTTCTTGTGTGGATAAACTGCTGCTTCTTTGCAGTAGGCATGTAAAAATTTGGTTAAAATGCAAATGCATGATGTTTATAAAGTCACTGAGTAACCGTGGTAACCTACATTACTCACAATTCAACCAAAGAGAGTGCTGATCTGCCATTAGATTATGTTATATTATGTCTGGTAAGCTCACTTCTTTCACATGTTTTTACAAATTCATACATTTATTAACTCAATGTGCAGAGTCACTGTGTTAATTTGCATTCCAGCATAGAACAGGCAGCCATTATTACTTTTGTTTCCCACCTGTTTGTTCCAGTGGATGTCTCTGACAGATTCCCCCCCAGGTGCTACAGAAACCTGACTCTGCTTCAGTCTGACTGATAGCATCCGTTCTCACCTGCTGGCACGCTCACTTACACAAATACTTAACATTCCCTTCAGCTGTGGCCCAGACTTCTTTCATATCAGGAAATCATCCTAAAAAAAAACAATTGATCATGTAAACATTTTCTGTTTTACCTCTGTTTGTTAGCAGGAGCCATTACAAACTGCTTCAATTAAATTAAGTTGAATGAAAAAATTAGTAAAAACTCACTTTGTCCTGGATTAACTGGTTCAACACAACCCTGTCCATGTATGCTACGCTCTTGTCTTTTTTGACACAATTTTTTCAACATTTTCCGATAATCTTTTCCCAGTATAACCTGGCCTTAGCCAAATCATCCCTGTACCAAGTTAGGTTGAGTCAATTGAAACACATTCTTAGTTTGATAAGTTTTTTTTTCTTAATTCAGGGCTCAAACAAGGGATTTTCCCCCACATTTTTCCCCTGCCAAATTATTCTACTGTGTCCTGAAAAAAGTGGCTTGTGTCTTCTTGTGTGTCTGTGCACATTTGTGTACTCAAATTAAGATGCTATGTATTGATACAAAGAGGCATTCTCCAAACCTATTTCATACATAAGTAAATTTTAAAGGTATACAGCAGTAATTGGAGGTGGGGGAAAAATCCATACAGCATAGTATCGCAATATTTTGCGTGGAAATATTATATTGATTCATGGCTGCCAGTATTTTTTGCCTTTTTTCAGGAGGCTGTAGCGGGCTCACTTTTAGGAATATACTGGTATCATATGAAACTAGATGATCTAAGGAATCTATAGGCACCATGATGTGTGTCAGGATATCATGTTGGGAAGTTGTTGAAATAACGCTGCAAAGTTTGGCTTTTTTGATGTTTCAGGGTAATTTTCAAAGCGGTCATGTGACCTCTGACGTCATGCTATCTCAATGAAAATAGGCTGTCTGGGTTCCCACAAGTCTCCTCTTCACATAAATGGCTGCCTCCCAATTCAGAACGTGTGAAAAAAATAACACAATCCATCCATCCTGTCTTCATTTGGAAAGACTTGAGGCCATACAGCGTTGTGGGAAAACGAACTTTTAGCTACATGCTAAAGACACTTGAACCCACATCTGGATAAAATCGTATGGTGGGCCTCTGGGGATTCCCTCCTAACAGCAATACTTAATCTTTCCATTGTATGAATCTGTTGTGATACCTTTCTGCAATAGCCAATGCATATATATATAATTATTTTCAGTAATTTCCACTCTATATAGTACTCTCAATTGTTCCTGGTGGGGTCCACCATTCCCTTGTCGTGTCCACACTGCATGTCCAGCCACAAGTGGTTCACAAAAAATAATTCATGCACCAACTTTACTGTCATATAATTGAAAGAAGTCCCAACTCTCAGCAATCCTGACACATTTAAAGACATTTGATCTAGAAGTAGCGCTCAAACATGATGCATTTATAAATGAGTTTTTGTCATTGAATCATACAATGAAAAAAACAACAAACTGTGTTACACTTTGATTATTATTAGTCCTATTAGTGCACTCAAAGTGCTTATAGGCAATAGACTCCTATTCTCTTTAGGGCTCACAGATGGATTTACAGAGGTATCTACACATTCACACTGTGTTTTCAGTGTTTTGGCCACAAACGGAGAAGCCTCTTCCTCACCTGCGAGAGCTGCACCTCCACCCTCCTCTCAGGTTTCACTGTCGCCGCTCAGGTATGCTCTCCTCTGTCCCACTCCGTGAATCCCTCCCCCCGCCCTCCTCGTTCCTTGTTGTTGCCATAACAACACCCTGACACAAAGCCAAGACACCAAAACCTGTTTTTCCAAGAGGGCTATCATCACAGCCGTGCTGCTGCTGCTGCTGAACCTCCGGTTGGTGGCTTTTTGTGAGGGGGGCAGAGCTGTGAGCGTTGAGTCCTCAGGGGGACAAACGATGAATCTCTTCTTTAATGAGGCTATTTGCAGGCTTGGTTGCGTGTCTCAGCCAGTGTAGCAGAAATTTCTTAATTTACTTATCTATCTTATCTTACTTCAATTCTTGCCCTTAAGAGTCACTATTAAGAAGAAGCTGTTTTAACATGTAAAACAGTTTAAATCCTGAAATTCCTCTTCTATTCAGCTTGTTTCTGCTGTTCTTTCTTCACTGTTTATTATTATTGATACAATCAGACGCTGAGATCAATTTTTTTGATTATAAGTGTTGTGGGGGGGGGGGGGGGGGGTAGAATTTAACTCAAAAAACAATTACTGGAAAACCTTTTAAAATTAAATCATCTGACTCTGACTTTCTCTGCGCCGATCATTTGATGGGGAATGATGAGCAGGAGATGTCCCAGTTCTCAGTTTCAGGGAACTGAAAACTTTTTCCACCACTGAACCTTTGAAACATTTTATATATATATATATATATATATATATATAACTATAAATAACAGAAAATAAGGAAAGCATAATAGGTCCCCTTTAAAGAAAAGTTCGAAATAGAAATACAGAATAAGGTAAATGCAGTTCTGACATCAGATGCTCCTTAGATACTAACTAACTACTAACAAACTAAATTATGAAAATAAATCTGAGGAAGGAAAGCTATAGACAAAAGAGATGACGTTGAAATGCACTCCCTATAGTTCTCACACTGTGTTATACATAGACTTCTAGATCTGACAAAAGTTTTCTTGATACACATCTCCATTTTTCTTCTTTGTCTGTCCATCTTGTTTTTCACATGCCAGTGTTTTGGCTGCATAACTTTTTACAGACCTGACTCATGATCAGAGCGCTCTGGATTGTTTGTTTGTTGTTCCCAACACATTTTCCCCTGTGGTCCTGCTGGTTATGCAGATTCTTGTTATATTTGCATGCATAAAGGGAGACGCCAGACCAGCAAGGGGGATCTGTAGAATCCCACACAACCCCCTCTGCCTGGGGGGCTTTGACTAATTTAGGAGGGTGGGGGTATTGGTATTGGGTGGTGTAGGATCTAAACAGGTAGTTCCAAACAAGAACGTCAAAGTGAATCCAAACTTCCAAGCAGGAGCTGTTCTCATACATAGGACTTTTCTAGAACCCTTGCTGCCTATCAGATCTGTGAGTTGACCACATCATTACACCTCAATGAACTGAGATATATGTAGTAATATATAGACAGGTTTTATTTATAACGTTTATTGAGACTTGCCCCTGATGTTTACACTCCAAGTCAGGTCAGTGCTATTTAAAAAAACAGGTTCTTTTCTCTGTTTCACAATCCTGGAAACCTTTATCCTTTTAAAGTGTGCATGCTTTCGGTAATGACGTGTTTCTAGCAGAGTGTGTGGATGAATGCAGGCGTGACGCAGGGCTTCATTGAGCTTGTGTATTCCTTTGGTGTGGCACGTTGTTTGACTGGATATTAATGACAAAAACACACATCGATCTTCAGACGAAGGCACCTAATGCCCTTTAGTCCATCTTGACCCAAACAAGGAAACTACTGATCATCGTGTTGTTCTTCTTTTGGAAAGGAAATTGTCAGTCTTTATTTGGTTTGTTCAAGAGAAAACATTTCCTATAAACACGATTATAATCAACTGCTGTCAACATGAGTTATTTGCCAGTCTAGGTTTCCCTCTTATTCTAACCCTCCTCTCACAGTCAAGCTTTGTCTTCCTCCCCCTCCTCACTCACTTTTCATGTGCAGACTTGTTTGACCAGCCAGAGCTCATTCAGTAAAACCTCAGATTTTGTAAATCCACTACCGGGAAACAGCCAGAAAATACCCGGAATAAGGCGGGTCTCACTCGCCGAAATGCCCCTAATTTGAATACGAGCAATACAGGCTTTTGTCGGGACTTTTTTTAGTCCCTGTAGAAGAGCAGGGTCTTTTTTCTCCCCTGAAAACAGCCTGGTTACTGATTAGATGGATCGCTAAGTGGGATGTGACGTAGTACTCTACACGACAACAACACACTCCATTTGTAAAAGCGACTTTGTTGCTAAATTTAGCGACTTTTCAGACCCCCTTAGCGACTGGAGACAAATCCAGCGACTCCTTCTTACGAGCCGCTGTTAGCGGCAGTTAGCTCTGTAGCAGTACAGTGTGTGTGTGCTGCTGCTGCAGGAGGTGTTCACTTAGCGATCTCTGTTTACAACAAGCACCGGACACTCTGTGAATTAACCGACATCACTAACTGTGCACAATCACTATGTTTATGATCAGCGGAGACTCTGTGCATAATTAGCCATGCTGCTTTCAGCTGCTGACGTTGTGCACAATTGGCAATGGTGAAAACCATCACCTCCTCTTAATCCCTCGGGGGCTAACTTGTAATGGAGACACACAGAGTGAGCGGACTTTAGAGAGGGTGTGGCCTGAGTCTTTCACAGTGGCCACTTCCCCCCCCTATTGGAAACATGGCTAATGAGGAGTTTTGATGAACAGTTACTGGGCTGGATTCATTAGTTGTTCTTCTCACATTTGATTTTAACTTGAATCTGAATATGTTGTGCTCTGTTAAATCACAACATAGTCCCTTTTGTCAGCATAGATTCCATTGTCTGATGTTCTTCACTCATCTGTTTTTTGGTACTTGTGAAACCTGGATTCGTCTGGAGTTTGTTGCTCATAGGATTGAGATTGAGCCTCTGTACTTGTGAGAACTGACCTACATGTGATGTTAGCATGCGTATTCAACTACTAAGTACTGAAACTTGGCATTATCTCTTGTAGTGTGGTATGACTGGTAGTGTGATCTTCTTACATTACTAGCTGCTTTCTGTTAAGACACAATAAATATTTGGGAGAATTTGTGAAAAAGGAAAGGATTTTGGGGAGAAACAAGTTTGTATATTTCAGTTAGGCACTGGAAGTATTGCTTTTGTATCAGTACAAAAATCACATTGTCTTACAAAGGTGTGACTTGATCCCTGCTCTACTGACATTTTTTCCACCAACCAAACGTTACTGTGATGCAACATATAGAAGCTGTCTTTTGTTCCTGGAACTAAATTATAGCTCTGCTCAGAAGTTGACATGCATTGCAAGTGTCAGGTACTTGCAGAGGTTGCTCCCATTGCAAAAAACAAAACAAAAACTGAAAATGATGGAAATGCAAATGGGCAGATGTAGAGAAGAAAATGATTTTGCCTGAAATAAACGACCCCTTCTTTATCTGTCAACTCTTCCATTTCAAAAGTTTGAGTCCTGCTGTATAACCCCATTGAGTCTGACTGCGTCTTTTAGGAGTATTTGTTTTTGGAAACTGGACTAATGAAGCTTGTCAGCTGTGTTAATTGACCCCTCCACATCATTAAACATTAAGGTGATGGGAAGCGCTAACCCAAACTTGGCACCTGCCAACCAGGAGCTGTTAGGGGATGCTGCAGGGATTCCCAATGAGCCAGCGGATCTGTTACATTGGCCCAACCATCTCATTTTTGGTTGCATCTGATTATTCGTTAAATCTTCTTATCTTTAAAAACAGCTCTCAAATATATAGTTTCACATTTTTAAAAGGCTCAGTGATTTTCTGAAATAGCTGGTCATTGTAGTTTTAAGCAAACAATATGCCATTGGTAGGAAATTGTGCTTTTGTTATTAAGGGCTATCTGGGATGGATTATTACCCATTTGATGAGTGTAGAGAGGTTTTATCCCCATACTTGAGTCACAATATATTATTGCTATTTTAAGCATTCTGCGATATGGTGAGTATTGCCATACAATATATGTAATTTAACTGTTTGTCAAATAAGAGAAAATTCTCAGTTCTGAATTGAGAGGCAGCCATGTATGTAAAGAGGAGACTTGTGGGAACCCAGAGAGCCTATTTTCATTGAGATAGCATGACATGAAAATCATCATGAAACATGAAAAATAGCCTAACGCCTGGAGCGTTATTAGGACAACTTCCTGACACAATATGACATACTTTCATATGATACCAGTATCTCCAGTATCTTCCTAAAAGTGAGCCTGCTACGGCCTTCGGAATGGCGAAAATACAGCGGCCCGTCTGAACGCTAAATATTGATTCTTGGCGGCCATGAATTGATATAATATTGCCACACAAAATATCGCCATACTATGCTGTATCGAATTTTTTCCTTCCACCTCTATTGTTAATGGTAATGAAAGAAGATGTCATCCAGTGCAACAGTCTGGCTGATATATTTTAATCTCTTTTGGTCAACAATGGAGAGGAAAACCTAACAACATGAACAATGAATGAACGTATTTATATGATAGAAAACACATGACAGACATGCAAAAACAGTTTTAGGATTTGTTGTCTTTTGTGTGTCTTTCACCGGACTCTTCTATAAATAACCTTTTAACAGAGCAGGTCTTTTGTGGCAGAATGTTTCATGTGATGACTCCTTCATGAAGAATCTTGACAATCAGCTTAGCGGCTCATCCTGCTCTTCCAGTGAAGTGATCTTAGAATTAAAAAAAACTTGATCAAAGTTCACAGATGTTTTTTTACTCAGTTTCTCTTAGTCCTTTACCAGATGCATAAGAGTCTATTTAGATTACCAAATAAAACTGTGTACGCATTTAGACAGAAATTTGCATATGTACATAAACATTAAACAAAATAGTAAATTTGGCAAACATCAGTCTCTTCTTCATCATATTACCTGCAGGTATCTCACTTAAAAGTGTGTGTAAGCTGGTCTGAGGTGTGCATGAGGTGCACACATTCTCAACATTCAACATTTTTCCTTTTGGAAATACCAGTTTGATTGTGGGAAAAGTTGTACGCATCACTTATGTATCTTGCTCCAGGTGTGATGTGTCATGTAACAGGGAGTAAATCAGCTAAATAAAGCTCCTGTAAACACAATGAGCCCTGAGTTGAAGGTAATAATGATAAGGAAGGTGTGGTCACATTCCTCAGAGTCACATATGTATGGATATTCATAATGACATATGAGGATCATCACACCACATTTAACACATTTAACAAAACTGCAACATCATCTCACACACATCATATGACATCAGGAGGTCTGTTGAAACACTGAAGTGTAGCTCTTTATTTCTGTACTGAATGTCGATTGCTGTAAATAGGCGATGAAGGTGGAAGTTAAACATTTTAACCTAAGGAAGCTATCTTTAAGTGTAACTGAACCATCAGCTGGATCATAAAGTAATAGAATTAAGACATGCAGATTAACCATGACTTTTATTTCCAAAAAGCTGATTCATTCATTATACTTCTTTCCTGATTTGCTGTATCTGCATTCCTGTTTTGTCTGGGCTCTTTTTTGTCCGTCAGTTTCAGGATACATTTTAAAGTACAAAGTCATGACGACGTGTCATTTATCAATGTCGGCAATGCCTTTTTCCGTGTCTTTTTACTTCTCTTCCTTCTTTGAGTATCTTAGGAACGAAAAACACATTGTAGCAGATATTATTTTTATGTTTTACATCCATTAATGCTGTGTCAGCCACTGCCAGTTACAAGCTAACAAACAACATACAGATGCTAACTGCACTTAGCATTCTGATACATCTACTAGTCGCACAACGGACTCCTTACCACTGGCTCATTTGTTGTTCAGTGAGAGAAGTGAACTCGAGCCTGTCCTGTCAGGAAAGTGTTTTTTTTATGTTGTCCATAATTCAAGCAGCATTAAAAGAACATTAGTTGGGATGTTGTTGAGCAGTGCTTGAATGTGTCTGGATTCTGCTGGCTGGATCGTAATGAGCTCTTAGATTGTGCTTTCTGTGGTCTTTTAAGAGCACCGTGTTAACTCACTTAATTTCCAAATGTTATCTCTTGTCTCGTCTCTCACTTTTGCATGTGAGTACAGCCACAGTGTTTATCAGAATGCTCAGAGTTGATTGGCTGAGTTGTGTCATGTGAAAAACGCATGCAAATGGTCTGTAAGTTGTCTGCGCCACTAAACTAGTACCATAGACCGCTAGGAAAGCTGTTCAGGTTAAAACGGAAATGATGATTTATAGTAGTTAATCCATTTTAAAAATATATTTTGCTCAGAGTCCAGAGAAAGTTTATGGTTTGGTCCAGATTCGGACCAGAATCCAGACGTTGGGGATAACTGGCCTAGAATAAAAATCAGGACATCACAAAAGTCATTAGGATTCACCCTCTGGGAATCATGTTTGCCTTTATCAGATTTTGTGCCAATTGATCCAATAGTTGTTGAGATATTTGAGTATGGACCAACCATCAGACTGATATTGCCACAGCATTAAAATGGCTAAAGTGAAACTCTTCTCCTTTCTCAGAGATACCTGAGGTGCAAAGATGAGTCGGCATCGGGCTCTCTCCCCTGGGCCTGATGATGAGGTCATGCCGTACAGTGACGATGAGACGGATGATGAATTGGATGTGACCTCTGAAGAGGAACCAGAGGAGGTCCCAGAAGCACCAGGAGCCCCGCACCCCCCGGTGGAAGCTAGACCCAGCGGTAAGTCACTAAACACATACTAATGACCTTGTTTTAATTCTATATTAAATGAACTTCAGTTTGGGAATATACCTTCCAACAACTTGGGAAGCTGTCTGATTGACATGTATTTAACAGAACATATAAAGAAGTAAAAAAAACGTAAAAACATTATCTATTCAAAGGCAACCATTTTCAATATAATTTCTTTTTCAGAGATGGGATGGAAGGTGAAAGCCAACGACCGACCTTATCACCACTTACCCGAGTTTCAGAAAAAAGTCTTCCTGTGCATCAAGAAGAGCAGATACTCTGTAAGTTCTGTCTCCGTTGACATAAAAGTGCTCTTTACTGGACTGGTATTGGTTTTCCTGGTAGGAACTAACCATGAGTATATAGAGCTGACAATAGCAGACACACCCTGGACAAAGAGAGTTTGTGTTTTGCATGTTTTGAATGAGCTATTTATCTTGCTGCCAATTTTTTTTATCCAACCAACAGTCATTGATTTTGATTTTGATAGATTTTAGATAATTAAAACTTGCTGAAGAGAGCTAGACCAGTCAACATTTCTAGGTAGTTTTTGTTTATATCACTTTGCCATTGTTGGTAATTTAGTGGTGTTTAAGGCAGGTCTGATATTCAAAGATTGAGCACTGCGTTCAAAAGGCAGACCTCCAGACTAACTCATTACATTGGTTGCATTGGTGCCTTTTTCATTTCGTGTGTTAGTTTCCCAAAACATTGGTGATTTCTTATAACATTATGTTAATGATTCAAAACAGCAATAAATGTGCAAATGAATAATAAAGTGTAAATTAACTGCATCATCACCAAGAGTAGGTATTTCAAGAGGCTGTTGCCTTTTATGGATCCGTTTGACACCCCTGCTTTTTTTTTTTTTTAAATTCACTTTTTATTGAGGATTTTTTTTTACATTTAATACAGAACAAAGAACAAAAACAGTTGAGGTGGGGGGTACCAATATCACACAGCGTCATCGTTTTCTCCTATCATACACCCCTGCTTTTAATCATATGAAAGTTAAAGGTAGCTGCTTAGCAATGTGTCATTTGTATAATTTTTCTGTCAGTGATCTTCTCACCAGCAGTGCCAGATGTACGATAACTATGGTTTTTGCCATTATTGATTGCACATAGTACGCAGGGCAAAATTATAGCACAAATAGCCTGAATGTCCAATAAATTGACCCTTTTGTAACGCTTCCAATTGGTAGTTTGTTTTAGACTGTGCTGGCATCTGGCACACTGCTGGAGGATATAGCCTCCACCGACAGTGACCGGGAGGTGCAGCTTAAACTTCCTCACCAAGGTGTGCTGTGTTCAAGTTGAGTAGTTTTGAATGCACCAGTTAGCCCAGTTATTAATCAGGCTGAACAGGCTTCCCGTTGTGCTATTTTGTAAGAGTAGGCTACTAGAAATGTATTAGTTTGTTGGACTTATGGACACATATCCCCTTCCATGCATCATAGCTATATGTGGGTAGATTTGTTGGCATGTGTTAACAAAAGTTAAACTAACTACGCATTTAGGCCCATTTTGTATCATGGTTATGACACAATTTGCAATAATGCTTCTTAAAATATGATAATTATAAGCCTCTGGTTTGATAGGTTAGTTAAGTTTTTCCATTTCAAAAGACATTTTTAAAATCTGTTGGTTATATATATCTAGAAGTGAACAGAAACACTGGATTTATCTTCTCTAATGTGTAAGATGGGCATCTGCAAGTAACTGGCCTCATATTTTACATGTCTATTAGGGCTTTTAGCCAGGGATAGTACAATATTTGATACAATTCAAGAAAAGTGAGTATAAAACATTAATCCCAGACTAATGTATAACCAAAGAAGCTTACTGTGTTGATTTATTAGTTGACCTTGTGTCTACTTTCTCCTGAGGAGACTCTGTCTCTGTTTCTGCTGAGTCATTTCTGGCTCCAACAGGGCTCCCTGAGCTCCTTGAAAGGTCATGTTTGAAATAGTTTTGCTTTTGTTATGTTCTGCTCGTTTTTACTGTGTGTGCTTTGAATAGAGATTGGATGAAATGTAAAACAAGTTGAAAGCATGTAAATGACTGACAACTGGGTGCACTTGTACTTGATATTGTGCAAAACTTACCCATAGTAAGTACCCATAGTCATACCCATAGTAGATCATGGCATTTCTTGGTTTATCACTCAACTCTTTTATTAAGTTAGTCTACCCTACACATAGAGCATTCTTATATGATTGAACTTTTCAACAATTTAAAGGTCTTTCCGACTGATCGAATGCTAAGACTTGCTGCTGGGGCTTTGTTTTTTTAGCAGCCAGTGAACAGAGGAGTGTTTTTGTGTCGCAGGTCTTGTGGAGGCTGAAACCTGATCGTCCAGCTGCGCCAACCTGTATCTTGCTAATAGACACATTAGACACAGCAAGACTCAGTGGGGCCGAGGCCAGAACAGGTTTCTAACAGCTTGAACCGTAATTGTGTGTAAATATAAAGTCCTAAATCTATCAGGAACCTGTTGGAGAGATGGTAAAAAAGTGTGATGAATGCTTTTGATTGAACCGGTTTGTCCTGCAGCGGAGCGAAGGCCATAGCTGGTCAAAGATCAGAGGGTTATCTGTAATGAAATGTAGCGCTGTCTCATTACTGATGTCCCCACAAACTGGGCCACTGCGTGCAAAGTCAACCAGGACAATGACTGCTAAAGTTGGAAACCAATTATTCTCATTAGTCCTTAGGTTGTAGAGGAGAGGTTACTGTAAAGAAATATCTCGTCCCCTATCCACATACTTTTGGTTTGGGGCTGTTTCGTTTGGGCAAGGCCCCTTAGTTCTGTTGTGAAATCTATCAATTTAAAAAAACTGATCAGTAGGCCATACCAGGAAGTAAACTACTGTCGAAAGACAGAGAAGCTAGGTTTAACCCTTAAGTTACCTCGCTAACCTCCTCCTAGTTTGTAGTCAGGACCCTGGAGCTGGTTAGACTTGCTAAGGAGCAGTGTCTTGCTAAGGCACACCGGGGCAGGGAAGGACTCTCCACCAAGTGGAAACCAGGCTGTAATGGACCGAGTTCAGATGGTTATCCTCAGCTGAAACACAGCACTGCCTTAGTACTGCCACCAAGATAACTGGACCTGCTGATTCAGGACAGACGACTGCCTCTGAGGCCAGTGTGTCTCCTGAAGTCTAGGATTAATTTTACTTTTTTGTCCTTGGATACTTTGCTGTAAGTGCATTCTTTGAACTGTTGAACTGGCACACTTGGGGCTGACATGTTATTTTCAATGGCTGTGGAGAACGTGGGCTGCTAGGAATCATGGACCAATCTTTGATTTCAAAGTAGGGGTGGGCACTATATCAAATATACTCTGTATAGCGGCGGATGTAACAGTTTTGTTTGTAAACACTTAATACCTAATAAGATGACTCCAGTGATTTAGAAATACATTTCAATTAAACTGGACAATTCATAATTCACAATTCCCATAATGCCTCCCAAAACTCTTTTATAACACCCTTCCTGCTTGGTGAGCGTACGTGTCTTTTAAACTCCAGACCTCCAGTGTAACACAGGCTCTCTGTTAAATATGTGCTATATCTATATCCCAGATAGGGTTAGAGTATCTCACATGCTAACATTATGTCACTGTTTTCAAAAGTTGTACTCATCAATTTCTGCAAAATGTTTCTCTTCTGCAGGGAAATGACATCAAGACATACAAGTACAACGTCCTCACCTTCCTCCCCCTGAACCTGTACGAGCAGTTTAAGAGAGTTGCCAACCTCTATTTCCTGGCTCTGCTCATCTTACAGGTACATCTAAAAGAGATTAACACCCTGGGTTCTCATTTACAAGGTTACATAGAAGGACCAATAAGTAACGTTAATGTTTGTCTTTTTGTTAGATTATTCCAGACATTACTACTCTGCCCTGGTACACCACACTGATTCCTCTGGTGGTGGTGCTGGGAGTCACTGCCATCAAAGACCTCGTCGACGATCTGGTATGACTTGTCCTTTGGAAAGACGCATATAATACCATGACAAGACAGTTGATCTTGTGTGTGTAAATATTATATTATCTTATTTAACCTGACCTTTTAATTTTTTCCCCCAGGCACGGCACAGGATGGACAAGGAGATCAACAACAGGAAATGTGAGGTGTTGTTGGATGGCAGGTCAGAACAAATTTTCCTTAAGTTTGAGTTATAAAACAAGATATTCACTTCTTTAAAAGCTGACATCAAATTTTGAGAAAGGCCAATAACCCAACTCCTTGGTTGGCTACATGTTTAGATCTTGAGATTTGTTCCTGTCTCTAACCTTGTATTAGGGCTGGGCGATAATTCAATGGAATCGTATCGTGATGACATCATATATTGAGACACATTGTCTAAATTGATAATAAGAAGCACATATAAAGTCAAAATTCTAACTTATAGTTATTTTGAGGGAATATTATTTGGAGATTGCATTTTTCTTGTTTTTCACACTTCACATAACCGTTCAGTTTAATGCGATTAACAAACTGGACTCCAGAGTCACAAGCTTCTCCAACCTTTAAACTACATTACCCAGAAGGCAGAACAGTGCATAGAGCTAAGGACAGGGTTCTCTCTGCAGAATAATGGTGAAGAAAAATGTGTAAAGATCCACTTAAAACCCAAATGTTGGTTATATAAATGTTGAATTGTGTTTTCCAATAGGAGTGTACAAGATTTAATTAATTAATTCAGCTTTATTGTTGCACTCCTGCGAGCCTACATCCCAGTTTATTTAAGTTGAAACTATTGTCTTTATATGATTACTCTGTGTTCTAATATGTTCTTAAGTATATGAGAAAATACTAATTTGTTAATTAAAAAGTGATGATATAAACTCTGATTGGTCTCTGCTTCAGGTTTCAAGAGTCAAAGTGGAGGCACATGGAGGTTGGAGATGTGGTTCGCCTAAAGAAGAACGACTTTATTCCGGTATGATTTATCCAGCCTGCATCATTTTTTGCTAGACCAGCATGCCGCTGAATATTGGCTCTTACCCTTTCCTCAGAGGAAGACTAATAAATTAGCCAAATAAAATGAGAAAAATTGCCAATAGCAGATAGCCAATATATTTATCTAATTGCTTAACCCTGGTCACCAGCATTTAATATTATAAAAACAAATTTAAAGAGGAATGGCCAGCAAGTTATTTGATTTCACATCATTCATGTATGGAGAGAAGGAAACAAATTCCGAGCATATACAAACTAAAAAATATATGACCTAGGAGGGAACCGTGAGGCACTCCTCATGTCATATTATGAGGTAAGGGGGTAAAAATCACATATTAACCGTTTTTAAAAGGTAAAATCTGGGTCAGTTAAGCGAAGACACATTGAGCCACTCACAAAATAGAGCATATACAATTTAGGCTGAACTCTGACTTGGCAGCCTGAGTCTAAAAGTAGACATTATGTCAGATTTGAGTATTGAACCCATCAGAATGCTTGATGACTTTCTTTTTTCATTTGTTGATCTTTTATTCATATATATATATATATATATATATATATTTTTATTCTTCAGGCTGACCTTCTGCTATTATCCAGCTCCAACCCGAACAGCCTGGTCTACGTAGAAACAGCTGAACTGGATGGGTAAGACTCTCCACTTTTTTTTTAAGTTTCTCAAAATAAAAAAATAAAAAATATTTTCTATCATAAGTCAGTGTTAGGTCCACTTAGTTTCGTACTGTAGTATCTTTATTAATTACGATATTCAAATGGTATATGAGTTCTACAGCGATGAAGTAGCAATCTTTATTTCCAAAAGTTTTTGTTTGATCTGTCATTTTCTCAAGAGTTCAGTAAACAAATTGCTCACTGATAGGAGAGAAAAGCAAATATTTAAAGAGCTTTTGCCAAAAGCTTAACAACCTCTGCCAAACTCGGCCATGTGACCTGTGTTACCGTATGTTCTGAGATTAAGTTAGAACCGCCTTTAAATCAAACAGCTGGACCTGCTCTGGTGTCTCCAATGGAACCATTTTACAGTAATGGCAATTCGACTGAAACAGACATTACCTTTTTCAGTTTTTCATAACTTTGTGGTGTGCCACTCGTGCAACTCATTTTCATAAATAAGCTCTTTTTTTATGATTATTTATTGATTTCCCTTTTTGAGAAAAAGTATTTTCATCTTGATCCAAATTTTGTAATTAAATCTGTAACTGTGGTTCTGTTTTTGCGTATGTTTTTATTTCTCCCCCTGCAGAGAGACCAACCTGAAGTTCAGGCTGGGGCTCAGAGTGACTGATGAGAAGCTGCAGCATGAGCGTCAGCTGGCTGACTTCAATGGTAAGTGTCGTGGCAATTTCTTAGAAAGTTTTAAACTGTCACTTAAGTGGTAGGAACCGATCTGGTATCTCTGACGTGTGTCCACTGTTCCACAATATGAGACTTTGCACTACAGATTTTGCAATTAAATCTGTAAAAAAATATATTTTTTATTGATACTTCAGTTTTGAGATTTCATTTTTTAAATGAACTTTCCAGGAGAAACAGTTTAGTATGATTTGAGTCGAATGAAAGCCAGACTCATGTTCTTTTGTCTCTCCTGAAGCTCTGATTGAATGCGAGGAGCCAAACAATCGGCTGGACAAATTTGTGGGGACGATGCTGTGGGAGAGGGAGCGTTACCCTTTGGACGCGGACAACATGCTGCTCCGAGGCTGCACCATCAGAAACACTGACATGTGTCACGGCCTCGTCATCTTCGCAGGTGTGAAGATGTCTTCATTGAACATTTTAATACTCACAGTGCATACTGAAGATTTTGATGAATCACAACACCTTTGTTGTGCTATTTCACAGCTCTAATTCCCCTTTAAACATTTATTTCACATAACTAGTCATTTTTCAAAGTTAAAAAATCAAAACTTGACTGACTTATTTCTTTTTTTCCTGCATTAGGTGATCGATATGCAAGATCTGCCCACATTAGAGCTGAAACTATGAGTAGATTAATTGTTCAGTGTGTATTTTCGGGCATTTAATGGATGGAACAATTTATCATTGGGGATTACTGAAATGTATTGTTACTTGAAGGCTTATCAGTATGAATGTGTCATTATAAAATTTAAACTGATGTTAAATCATTTGGAATAATAATATTATTAATATATATTGTCATAGGAGCCGACACCAAAATCATGAGGAACGGTGGGAAGACGAGATTTAAGAGGACCAAAATTGACGAGCTGATGAACTACATGGTTTACACGGTAAGTCTGAGATTACATCCTGTTGAAAAAAAATGTAAAAAGTAGATGTAGCCACCATGACATCACTCATTAGTTTGTGGAATATTGTGTTGAATCCTTTTGACCTTCACAGTGGTCAGTGGGGAGGAGTGCGAAACTAAATGTTCACCAGCTTACACAAGTATGAGCTAGCTGGCTACGTTAGCAAGGTGCATCCATAATTCATGTCAACTGATGTTATTCATGATGCTTATTTTGGCTAAAGAAAAATAGGCTTAAAACAATATGCAAAAATGAACAGTTGTCTCTCAGTCCAATGAAATACATTTCTAGGCAACCAAAATGTTACAACTGTGACCCTTTTTTTTTTACTAAATTAAAGTTAGCAAAAACACAGACAACACCCAACCTTTAGTAAAGGTTCCATCAGGTGCTGTGTTATTAGGAATAAATGTGGAAAAATATTTTCCAAATCTTTTGCACACTCTCCCCTTTTCAGCTAATAACCACTCCAAAACGTGTCTATTTTGTCATGTCATTATGCTAGTTGCATGTAGCTGCTCACCAATTGCCTTCAGAATCTTGCTTGTGTAGATGATGAATTAATTGTAATAAACATAATTTATCCAGTTAACATTTTTATGAATGGTAATCTATGGAAGTATTGACTCCAGCTCGGCTCTGATCACGTCCTGCACCTTAAGTTCTACTGGGATCTCTATTGGTTGTCCACTTTCATTTAGGTTAATTCTTTCAAAAGGGTGCATTGTTGTTTATTTCTATGAATGTCTTCTAGCACACTTTTGATGCTCATAGCCTCATTCATTCCTTCATACATAACTACCATAGGCTTACGGAGCCTTACCAAAGCATAGGATCCTATCCATCTGGATGGGAGCACATTACTTAAAGTGTCGTTACCACAAATCCAACAGGTTGATGGCTGTTTAAATGAACACCGTTCCATGGATATGCATTGCTTCTATCATAATTGACAAGTTGCCACAGCGACCGGCCTAAAGCATACCCTCTGTTATAGTCTATTTTACTCTAAATGACACCATCATTTACAAAATGAACACCACAGTCTATTGAAGAAGACTTTAAACTTGTGATTGAGATCATAAAAGCATTAGGAACTTTTTTACTGGGGTAATAAATTTACAGAAAAGTAGTGGCATTTCTCAGATGTTTTATACAGCTGGACTTCTTTTGCAGCCAGTGGAGTCGCCCCCTGCTGGCCACTAGAGAGAATGCAGTTTTAAGACACTTCCAGGTTGTCTTCACTTTTCAGACCCTGAGGTTGCTGCTTGTCTGCAAATCACCATCAGTTTTATTTTTAATTTTATACATGTATCTCCTTTCATTATCTCCCATCCACTGGGCTATAGCGATGCTTTGAAATCCCAGTTTTCCTTCCAAACAGCATACAGAGACCTCCCTGTCAGACTTTCAATTTGTTTATAAAAAACTGAAGACATAAATTATTATTAATATGATGTGGCCTTTTTTGTAAGTCACCCAGAGTGTAACTGTGTATCTGTTCCCTCCCTGTAGATCTTCGCCCTGCTGATCCTGGTGGCGGCAGGTCTGGCCATTGGTCACAGCTTCTGGTACGAGGAGATCGGCTCTAAGGCCTGGTATCTGTACGACGGCAAAGACCAAGACGCCTCCTACAGAGGCTTCCTCAGCTTCTGGGGATACATCATCGTCCTCAACACCATGGTGCCCATTTCACTATATGTCAGGTCAGTAAAAACAACAGCCACATATTTAGGTTTTGGGGATGTGTAAGTGTCAATGATATTGGGTTTGGTATTGATTTAATGTTCATAGGGGTGCCCAAGGATTGTAAAAGTGAGATTTATCTGCTGAATATCTTTCTGGCTGCAAGTAAACAAAACTGTTACTGAATGCTGGATTCAGACATGTCCTTACCTTTACATAGACACTGTCAGCTAGAGGTGGGAATCCTTAGAGGCTCCACGATACGATTTTATTCCGATACTTGATACCGCATTCAAAATACATTAGGACAGAATATCTACTGTTCTTTGATAGCTGTCTTTTTGAGCAGTACTTAAATAATAATACAGCTTTAAATCTTTTCATTCTCATTTCAGGTTCATACTTAGAACATGTTAACAAGTTGCAATGTTCGAAAACCGCATTTCTCTGTGGATTGAATGTTTTGATACTTTCACAGTATTTATAAAGTATCTACACTTGCTTTTTAATGAAAATAAATGGAAATCTCCCTTTTTTTTAAAAACCATATGCCACTTTTCAACCAACGAACACAGAGCAGCAAGGCTTCTCAGCATTAGTTAAACCCCTGATACCACGTCAGCTTCTGTTTGATGTGACAAAAAGATTCTTTTTCACACTGTTGTTAAAGAGCACCGCTGCCTCAAAGAAATAATTTGTTTGTGTGCTTTGTGTTCAGTGTGGAGGTGATTCGTCTGGGCCAGAGTAAGTTCATCAACTGGGATCTGCAGATGTATTTCTCAGATAAAGACACACCAGCAAAGGTACATTTCTACTGCTTTTATTATTATTTGTAGCTTCCCGAGAAGAATCCCTGTTAACAATGTTTCAGTCCTCAGACCTTTATCAGGTGAAGTTCAATATGTTAGGATTGAAACTAGGTAAATATTCGTTCTTTAGCTTCTTCTCAGTCGAGTGATTCAAAACACCTGTGAAGTATTAGAACAGCAGATTAATAATCTTCTGAATCATAAATACTGTATGTTCACTGTTTTTCTCTATTTAATGGAAAATGCAGAGATATATGACATAAGCCAAATTCTGAACAGATTTAGCTAGCTCTGGCTCACTTTTTTGCACTTTATCTGACAGTTTTTTTTTTTCTATTAATGATTCCAAATATATTTTTTAAATATTCTACATTGTAGATTAATATATAGAAAACAGAATTATAACTAAACACATATGGAATTAAGTAGTGAACAAAAAAGGGTTTAACAAACCATAATATGTTTTAGATTTTAGATTCTTTAAAAGTAACCTTTAACCTTTTGCTTTGATGGTCGCAAACAAATTAAGAAGGCAAGAAATTCCACAAATGAAAGCAAAAGGTGGATAGAATTTTGATATTTTCAGAATAAATCTACAATGTTGAAAATAATGAAAATAAATTGAATTGAAATGAAACATTGAATGAGAAGGTGTGTCCTGTGACTGGTACCATATAATGACACATATTATTACATATATCATAGATCTTCTTTTACATTGGTACGTTTTTCCTGAAACTGAGAAGCCCACAGTTTGTGAGTGGGCACGTTTTAGTTTTGAAAGCCTGCAAAAACCAGGAAGTATCGAATGTACTTCCCACTCACTTAGGTAAATAGACAACACAGTAAACCATCACACATCTGAACCTCTTAAAAGCTCATGTTCCTGTGTTTTTTATTTCACAGCCCACATTAATAATAAAAATACTGGATATCCTTCTTAACCCTCCTGTTATGTCCATTTCTCAGGAATTGCAGTTATGTTCATGGGGCATTTTAACCCCGGGCATGTTAAATTATCCTGAAGTGTCAGAAACTAAAAAATCCCAAATAAACATTGTTTATATTTCATCGTCAACTCCAATACTAACCATTTCAATCAATATTTAGTGCAATGGTGTCCTTTCCCTCTCACAGATCATGGTTCAATGAGGATAATTCACTCATTTTTCATAAAAAATGCATGTTAAAACTTTTTTATGGACATTGGAAAGACTTACATATAAAATACAATGGTTTTACATGACTTTGATTTAAAAAGTTTTTATGAGTAAATACTTTTAACGTTTTTTTTTTTTTTTTAGACTTTTAATCTTTAAAAATGGGTCAATTTGACCTGCAACATAACAGGAGGGTTAAAATTACAATTTAACAGATAAACCCAAAGATAGAGATAAAGATATCTTTTTAATGCATCTTACTGTCTTCGTCAGTAAAGTTACAGTTAAGGCTGGTCAATGGACCTTGAATTGGGATTATTTCTTCAAACTGTGCTCAACTGCCAGCATTCACCAATTCACACACACAAACATTCATACATAGGTGGCCTCGGCTAGCATGCAAGGACCAGCTCCTCAGGGCCGGCAGCATGCAAGGCTTCAGTTTCTCACCCAGGATACTTTGACATGTAGACAGTTGGAGGCCAGGAATCCAAGTACTGACCTCCATGTGTCAGAACAACCAAGAAGATCAGCATGGATTTCTCTGCCTATGAGTCATTTTGCACTTTTCATAAAATCACCTGTTGCCCCCGTGCAGGCTCGAACCACCACCCTGAACGAGCAGCTCGGTCAGATCGAGTACATCTTCTCTGACAAGACGGGAACTCTCACACAGAACGTCATGGCGTTCAAGAAGTGCACCATCGCTGGACGCAGCTACGGTACTGATCTGCTTTATTTCACTCAAACATAAAATTGGATCTTAATACTAAACTTTTTGTGGTTTTGTTACCCCAAACAGACCTTAATGCAGATATGTAAGCCAGTGGGAACTGAGACTCTAACCCTGGCAGTATTAGGCTCCTACTTAGAGCTATTTAAACTCTAATTCTGGACTTTCCTGAGGGAATTCACCCTCTCAGGTTAGTGAAATAATGAGGAAGGGAGGAAAAATTGAAAGGAACCAGGAAAAGGTCAATGTGGAGGTAAAGAGGAAAAAGAAAGGAAAGTGTGACACCTACTGCACATTTATCGCAATGGAAGCTGTTTTAAGGATAGCAAAACATTAGCTTTATAATCATATTTTATAAGAATTTTTTTTCACATACAGCCAGGAGGATGCATGCAGAAACTAAAGGATCTCTATCGTCTCTGCCTGAACCAGTTGACAGCATTGTGTAATCAGAAAGATGAAAAATGAGCCTTTAATGTTCCCTGTGGGGGAACCAGTTCACTGCTGCAGGGAGAAGTTGGATTTAGATAAGAGCAGAGCAAACAGATTGTTGGGTAACAGATTTAAAAGTGTGCAGGTGGCTTTAGTGTGTTACAGTCCATGATACGGTCACAAAGGGCTTCACAAAGGAGAGAAAAAATGAGGCGTAATAGGGAGCAAATGTATGTTTGTTAGGGCAGGTATGAAAAGACATGTACTTTAAATCAGTAGGGGACAAAAACTAACAATTTTTACCACTGTCCATGTGTATGTGTTCTTTGTGTTTCAACTGCCATGACTTGCTGGACCCTTTATTAAACATGTGCAGATTAGTCAATCCAGGTTTGTGCTCTTCTTTCCCAGGTGAACCGACTACCGCTGAGGGAGTGGTGCTGGACCGAGGAAGGGTAAAATATACAGAATATATATCTATGTGAAATATTGTTTACAATTCATCATGTTTCATTTTTAGAATAAAATATGACTTGAACACATTCTATTGTATATGCTTCTAAACCTATAAAAAAGTGACATTTTGACCCCAAATTTTGAATTGGTATTGCTCAACAAGGCAATTTTTTCAGCAACTGAAAAAAAAGACAAATTAAGATACATAAACTTTGCAATACTAAAACAGATGATTTTATCTCAAATTAAACTTCTGCTGTTTCACAATTATTTAATGGCATTTTTGCAATTCATGTGGGATATATACAACAAATACAATATGTATTTTAATCTATATATACACACACATATATAGCTTTATTTAAGGGCTTTATTGAAATTACAGTTGTTTTACAGGACTTTTTGAGCCAACATAGCAGCACAGGATCAACAAAACAAACTCCACTAGACCTAGACTCCACCTAGGTTTTTATTTAATTTTATTTTTCAACTATCATTCTGTTCTTTCGTGTTGATTTGAGGCAAAAATTAACATGCATCTTCTTTATTTTTGTATGTGAATGAAAGAAAAAACAAAAACAATAAAGAGAAGTTGAAAAAAAAAAAGATAGAGAAATCCACAACAAAATGGAGTTTTATTTTAATCAGTTTACTGTGAAACACAACTGAATGTTTAGTGACAGACAGAACGATAGATAGATACTTTATTTATCCTGAAGGAAATTCAAGCATCCAGAAGCAGCATTCAAACATACATTGGACATACACTATACATACATTGAAATTAAACTCTATAAATAATTAACCTATTATAAATCTGAATTTAAATTAAACTTTATCTGCACATTATATAATTTCTTGCAATGCTTAATTTCCCAGTTCAAGTGCGGATAAGGCTAAACCACTGTTTCTACTGTAGTTTTTCCAAACCATTTTTCCTGTTTTTTTCCCATTAGCCGGTGGACTGGAGCTGGAACCGGCAGGCTGACAAAAAGTTCCAGTTCATGGATAATTCCCTGGTGGCCTGTGTTCGATCTGGGAAGGATAAAGACGCTAATGAGTTCTTCAAACTGCTCTCCCTCTGCCACACTGTCATGGTTGAGGAGCATGAAGACGGTAGGTCCTAAAGGTCCAGTTTAGGCAAAGGGTGTGATGAGTAAACTGCACAGTACCTGAGTAGTGGAGAGTAACTAAATACATTCACTCAAGTACTGTACTTAAGTACAGTTTTGAGGTATTTTGAGTATTTCAATTTTATGTAACTTTATACTTCTACTTCACTACATTTTGAGGCAAATATCACACTTTTTACTCCACTACATTTAGCTGACAGCTTTAGTTACTTTCAGAGATTTTACATGAAAAACCTGATAATATAAAAGTTATTATACATTTTAAACCCAACAGTATATTAAATCATTAAAATGAGCCCTGTCTCTACAAAATTAAAACGCAGCTTACATAAATGAATCAATGCAATTAATCCAATAACATATTTGGAATGTATAGAACAGTCTGAGTGGGTCCATTCTGCATAACAAGTCATTTCACTTTTGATACTTTAAGTACATTTTTATGCTGATACTTTTGTACTTTTTACTTAATGAATAAGAATGCAGGACTTTTACTTGTAGTGGAGTCATTTCACAGTGTGGTATTAGTACTTTTACTTAAATAAAGGATCTGAATACTTCTTCCACAACTGCAGTACCGGTCAATCAACTCCTACATGCCCCTAAGAGGACTTATCCATGAAGTTGCTGCATTAAGCAGTATTTTAGACATTATCATTGAATCAAATGAAAACACTGCAAAACATGTGCTGTAGAAGAGCAAATGGCAGGTAATGTTTTGGACACCTTCTCATGTATGCATTTATTTCTGTCAGGTGAACTGGTGTACCAGGCGGCGTCTCCTGATGAAGGCGCCCTGGTGACAGCAGCCAGGAACTTCGGCTACGTCTTTCTGTCTCGTACGCAGGACACCATCACCATCAGGGAGATGGATCGGGAGGCCACCTACGAGATGTTGGCGCTGCTGGACTTCAACTCCGACCGCAAGCGCATGTCTATCATCTGTACGAGTGCACACATACAGTACTATTGCACATACAAACACATGTCATTTCTGCTTATGTAGTAGTACAGTTGTTATAATAACAGAAATATAAGCAACGACATTCTGTACAGACTTCCCAAATTTGAACCAAATTTTTACATGCCTACTGCAAAGAAGCAGCAGTTTATCCACACAAGAACTTAATCTATAAAACATTTCATGAAAAAATCTAAAAACATGCTATTATTCCTATTAATATTTTCATGTTTTAGAAGGAGCTAACAGGCTTAATGCTAAGAGCTATAGTAGAGGTGTGAATCAGCGTATCGGCCCCACGATACGATTTTATCCTGATACTTGAGTCACGATACGATATTATTGCGATTTTAAGCATTTTGCGATATGGTGAGTATTGTGATGAGATGAGATAACTGCATTTTGTGTCCACAAAATTCAATTCAATCAAGAATTGTTTTGTCCAATAAGAGAAAATTCTCAGCCTATTCGTCTCCCTTCAGTCTTTTTATTTCTCCACAATGAGAGTCAAATCCACAGACTGACCAACAAAGTATTCAGTCAAACTCAACTGAACTGTTAAAAGTGTCCTAAAAGTTAGCTTGCTATGGCCTCCGGAAAATACTGACGCTAAATAAACGCTAATATCGATACTTGAAATCCAAAAGTAGCCAATCACATTGACTGAGCAGAACGGAAAGGTGTGTTTGGCAGTGTGCAACAGCAAGCATACAATAGTGACGATTTTAAGAAAACACAATTTAGGACTGGTCTTAACCTGGGACTTGACTTAAGAGTTCATAGCCAAGATTAAAGGCTCAAAAAAATGACTGTCCCACCTGTGACCCTCTGTCCTACTGTCTTTTCTGTCTTTCAGTGAAGTTTCCTGACGGCCGTATTCGTCTCTACTGCAAAGGAGCCGACACTGTCATCTACGAGAGACTTTCCCCCAACTCCAGACACAAAGAAACTACTCAGACAGCTCTGGATGTAAGTTTGCATGACTTTATTCTCATTTACACTGTTGTACTTGACTGCTGTGTACTTGGCCTTGGCACAGCTTTGGTATGCGTATCGCTTTCTCATGTTTCTATGGAAGGAAACATTTTGTGTTCTGTGCTTCAGATTTTTGCCAACGCCACCCTGCGGACACTCTGCTTGTGTTACAAAGACATCACCACAGCAGAGTATGAAGCCTGGTCCAGGATACACAAAGAGGCCCAGGTGACCATGGTGGACAGGGACGCTGCTCTTGACCGGGTTTACGAGCAGATTGAGGGCAACCTGATGGTGAGCGGAACACAACTTGACTTCAGTGTAACGAATAAATCAACTTCCATGATTAATGAGACTTGTAATTTAAATGTATTTGATCTGTTTTGGACTAGCGGATTTTCAGTGGAATCATGTTTGCCTTTAACTTTCCACCCTAAACAGCAGAAAAGCCAGTAACATGTGTTAACCTTGATTCTTCACTGAAAGTTCTGTCAGACTTAACCAGATGTGTCTGTCTGTTCAGCTGATTGGGGCGACCGCCATTGAGGACAAATTGCAGGAAGGAGTGCCAGAGACCATCGCCAAGCTGGCCAAAGCCGAAATCAAGATCTGGGTCCTGACTGGAGATAAGAAAGGTACCATCGTTAGTTGGCCTGTAACATTGTAATGTGTTAAGATTTATGAATGAACCTGCGTCTTTTTGACATTATACATAAAACTAAACTGATGCCAAACTAGGGCTGGGCGATATGGACCAAAAGTCATATCCCAATATATTTAGGCTCGATATACAATATATATCCTGATATTTTTATCGCAAAGTGAGAGCAAAAGTCAAAGCCAAATATGACATGTCACAAGTAGTTTTATTGAAACAGTTTATTTAAGTGATCATAATTTCCGTATAACAGGAGAAAGTTTTTTTTAAATCAAAGCTCCATAAAGTGCACATTAAAATAAAAGAAAATATCTCAAATAAAAATAGCTTATGAAATAAAGCAGGCTGCTCTTTTTCTGAAATAAATATATTTATATGAAAAAAGAATAAGGAACATTTCAAAAGAACTAAATATGACAAACCCTAGTAAGGGCAGCATTTGTATATAAATAAAGAAAAAATATTTGAATTTTATCGATATATGCGATATGGTCTAATTCCATATCACATTTACAAACATCGATATGTTTTTTATATCGATATATTGCCCAGCCCTATGCCAAACATCTCAAAATGAATAATGTTCCTAATAGATGACCGCGAACTTGAGCTCCTCTGTAAGCGATTCATTCTTGCTTATTACTAAATATTAAAAAGACCAACTTCTATGAATGATCTGTCTCCGATCGCCAACAAAGTTGCGTCATGGTGGTTCTGGGACAAATTGGAATGTTGGTGTTAAAAATGTTGTGCCATGTTTTTTTTTTCCTCTTCATTTTAACATGTTTTATTCTCTTCCCAGAAACGGCAGAGAACATTGGATTTTCTTGTTCACTTTTGACAGACGACATGCAGATCCACTATGGAGAAGACGTCAAGTGAGTCTAAATAATGTCTTTAAAAGCCCTTTAAGGTCAAATGTAGCACTTTTTATGTGGATGTCCAATCAGAGTTGATGTTATTTGTTGTCCACTATAGCAATTAATTCCCTATTGTGTACACATTGCACGGCAGTGGCATCTTGCCTACCTTACAATAGCTCACTTTTTAGTCTAACAAATAAAGAAAATAAGCTCATCAAATATTCTCCCACCTAAATACAACCGTACACCCTCTGAATTCCAGTTTGTCTCTTTCCGCGAACAAAGACGGACTCGTGTAGTTACCGTGTTAACTCATTGTAAAAATGGTGGTGGAATTTAACTAAGTACATTAACTCAAGTACTGTACTTAAGTACAGTTTTTAAGGTATTTTTACTTTACTTCAGTATTTCCATTTTATGTAACTTTATACTTCTACTCCACTACATTTTGCTGACAAGTTGAGTTCCTTTCCATGTCGAGATTTAACATGAAAAACATGAAACATTTAAAGTGATTAGACATTTTAAACCTCATAACAGTAGGCCTATATTACATATTTTAAAATGAGCCCTGTCTTTACAACATTAAAACACTGCTTACATAAAAGCATCATTACATATAATCTGATAACATATGTAGAATATATAAAACAGTCTAAATTGGTCCATTCTGCATAACAAGTACTTAAACTTTTGATACTTTCAGTACATTTTGATGCTGATACTTTTGTACTTTTACTTCAGTAAGTTTTGAATGCAGGACTTTCACTTGTAGAGTAATTTCACAGTGTGGTATTATTACTTTCACTGAAGTGAGAGATCTAAATACTTTTTTCCACCTTTGTGTAAAACTCAGTTCATTCAAACTGGACAGAAGCAAACAAAAACTCATTAGAACTGTCTCTAAAAGTAATAACTACTGAAAGTGTCACATTTTAGTATACTGACTGGCTGAAGGAGTTTGTCTGTCAAACAAGTACTCCCACCTAGCTCCTGCATACTGAAAGCAGTTGGAATGGGGAGAGTATGGCCAGACTATCACATAGACAGAAATGCACCTTTTTCTTTAGAATTGAAGGAGTTTGACCAGCTCTTATGGCTGCCACTTCTGGGTCACTTCACTCACCTTTCCTAGGCAAAACTATAGAGCACTTTTGGACCTCAACCTTTGTCTGTTGACCCTGTGTCTGCAGTGAGAAGCTGAGCATTCGTCAGGCCAAGAGGAGAAACGAGCCTCCAGTTATACGTCGAGGCAAAAAGAAACCTGCGGAGCCTTTCTTTACTACACCAGGCAAAAACGCTCTAATCATCACCGGAGGATGGCTGGTGAGTTCCATTCAGGACGCTTATAATGATAACAAGTCATTCATTTTCATTTGTGCTAATACTTTGTTTTTGTTTTCTCAGAATGAGATTTTGTACGAGAAGAAGAAGAAGCGCCGACGTCTACGCCTGCGTCGTCTGGGAAAGCGGTCGACTCCCACCAGCCCTCAGGACGGACAGCCCATGGACGATTGGGAAAAGGAGAGGAGACAGGTACAGCTAAGAGAAGTGATTTATGATGAAGTGACTCATGGACAGTGTAATACTTGATGGTTTACATGGTGTAACGTCTGTACAGATTGACTTTGTGGACATGGCCTGTGAGTGCGAGGCGGTCATCTGCTGTCGCGTCACACCGAAGCAGAAGGCGAACGTGGTCAGTCTGGTGAAGAAGTACAAGAAAGCGGTGACGCTGTCCATCGGAGACGGAGCCAACGACGTCAACATGATCAAGAGTAAGGACAGGAATGAGCTGTGCTCGTGTTAAAGGACCAACCGTCTTCTGCATGTAACACATTCCAGTGACTCCACTGTAATCTGTCCCTATGCCCCTTGTCCCTCCAGCTGCAGACATCGGTGTTGGGATCAGCGGTCAGGAGGGGATGCAGGCCGTCATGTCCAGCGACTACGCCTTCGCCCAGTTCCGTTACCTGGAGCGCCTCCTGCTGGTGCACGGACGCTGGTCCTACATCCGAATGTGCAAGTTCCTACGGTTCTTCTTCTTTAAAAACTTCGCCTTCACGCTGGTTCACTTCTGGTACTCCTTCTTCAGTGGATACTCTTCACAGGTCAGCAGCATGACACCATTTGTTCTAAACAGTATCTAATTTCTCTACAGAATCCAGGTGTGGCAACATAAAAGTCAGTACATTTACATGACACCAAAAAACAAATGATTGCCTTAATCCGATTGGAATACTTGCATACTCCACCCCACCAATTCTTGTGTCACTTGGCTGTGAGGCATGACAGATTACATATCAACCAGTCACAGCTGGCCTTGCATCACAATTAAAGCCATGTCCGGAGGTTCATTTTGTCCCTGTTTGCAGGTCACCTATGAAGACTGGTTCATCACGCTCTACAATCTGTGTTACAGCAGCTTACCTGTTCTCCTAGTTGGACTTCTTGACCAGGTAAAAACTGACTTTGTTGTAGACACAAAGCATTGTTCACAGAAAAGGTCATTTGCAGGTATATTATTGGTTTTGCATTTTTATATTTTCAGCTTAGAGCTCTACCCAAAATATCAAAATTTTAGTTCTGGTAATTCTGTAAATTCAGAGCAAAGCAGTTAGTTCAGTTTGAATATTTCAGGTTAATGTATAACATATTAGCGGAGACGAAGGTAGTTGTGTAAGGATTAGTTTGGGGAAAAACAGAATTAATGCAAAACTTTATTAACTGTTTCCTCCTGCTCCTTCCCCTTGCAGGACGTTAATGACAAACTGAGCCTAAAGTTCCCCAAACTCTACCTGCCGGGCCAGCAGGGAACAATGTTCAACTACAGGAACTTCTTCATCAGCTTGTTCCATGGCATCTTCGTTTCTCTCATCATCTTCTTCATCCCCTATGGAGCCTTCCTGCAGACCATGGGGCAGGATGGAGAAGCCCCCTCCGACTACCAGTCCTTCGCGGTCGTCACCGCCTCATCACTCATTTTCACAGTCAACCTACAGGTTAGTTGTGTTTAGTTTCAGAGTGACAGGGTTTTAGCAGCCCTGTCTAACCTATTAAATGATGATATGCTAACCTTAGCATCCAGCTACAATTAGGCCCACTACAGCATGGTGTTGCCATGGTAACAAAGCTTTTCTTTGCAACATACTGATATTTGAAAATAAAGTTACACGCTGTGGGACATTGCTTTAACCAGTCATGTACTTGGATGAGGTCACTTAACATTCATGATCTCGGGGTCACCTGAAGGACGACTCCTCAATCTGCAAAGATTCATTCACTATTTTTATTTCTGCAGCATTTGCATCATACTAAACTACTTAAAGATTATCAGACAATTCAGGACCTGTGTTTATTATGCAATCTTTTCAATAAATTAAGTATGTTGCTAAATGGCAACAATATAGTAAGTGGAGCCTGTGGATTCCTTAGTTACTAATACTAAAAGACGAAAAAAAGTGGAATTTCTTTGCCAATTTATTATACCTATACTATACAACTTTGCAGACAGGTGTTAGCAATATTAGAAAAAAATGGGGGCTATTTACATTTCAACAACCTTCCAACTTTTTCTTGTCCTCTCCTCTGTGCTCTGTGTAAACAGGCTGCAGTTTAGTCCAAGTTTCACTGAATTCTTGTTAAGGGACTGTTGTCCTCAGCAAAGTCATTCATGGCTTTCATGGCTTCCCAGTTACACTAAGGAATGTAGTATTACGTTTTTACAGAATTTAATTTTTTAGCTAAGTTTTTCTTTTGCTATTTAAGCTTAGATTAGGTTATTTTTCCTGAAGGAGACCTTCAAGAATCGTCAGAAATCGGAAAATCCAATGATATTTTTTTATTTTTTACAGTTTCTGGTTTTGATAAGTTGTGTGATTTTGGTGAATTTATGTTCTGAATGATTATTTGAGCACTGAATCGGAAATCCAGAGTTCATATGAGGCTTTAATTGTGGAATAATAGGATTATTTCAACCTTAAAGCTACTCGAGGAGAAATATAAGGGAGAAAATTTGGAGGAGGTTCAGAAAATGTGAATGTAAAATATTTTTTGTATGCAAATGACCTTTGTTACCAACTTCCCCTCTCATTTGGCAGATCTCTCTGGATACCTCCTACTGGACCTTCGTTAACTGCTTTGCAGTTTTGGGCAGCATAGCCATCTACTTTGGCATCATGTTTGACATCCACAGCGCCGGGATCCACGTCATCTTCCCCTCAACATTCACCTTCACCGGTAAGTAGCAGTGTGATGCAGTTTTGCAGCTTGTCTGGCTGCAGAGTCTCTACTCCAAAACACTGAGTTGCTTCAGAAACTGCACAGAGTAGCTTATTAGTCCTGCATGGCATCTGAATGTTTCCTTTTTTAGAAAAATCTGAGAAACCCAAGAGTTCCCTGGACAATTGGACAACCACTGTTCAAGGGAGAGATTTAGCAACATATATTACAGTTCAGCATCCCCAACTAAGCATAGCAGGCCTGGATTTCTCCACTGACATATGTGCAGATAGTCTGCAGTAGGGCTGGGCGATATGGACCAAAAGTCATATCCCTATATATTTAGGCTGAATATCGATATATGATTTATATCCAAATACTTTTATCGCAAAGTGAGAGCAAATGTTCAGTCAAAGCCAAATATGACATGTCACAAGTAGTTTTTAAAAAAAAACGTTTAGTTAAGTGAACCTAAATACTGTATAACAGGAGTACCTTTAAAAAAAAATCAAAGCTCCATAAAGTGCACATTGAAATAAAAAAATATCTTAAATAAAAATAGCCTATGAAATAAAATTGGCCAATCTTTTTCTGAAATAAATATAAAAGAAAAAATATTTGAACTATATCAATATATGTGATATGGTCTAATTCCATATCGCATTAACAAATATATCGATATATTTTTTATATTGATATATATCGCCCAGCCCTAGTCTGCAGCTGGAGCATTAAACCCCGTCCTCTTTACTTCTCTAATATTGTGCATATTTTGTGTTTTTAGGTGCAGCATCAAACGCTCTGCGTCAGCCCTACCTGTGGTTAACCATCATCCTGACGGTGGGCATCAGCCTGCTGCCCGTCATCTGCATCCAGTTCCTCTATAAAAGCATCTGGCCCTCTGTAGGAGATAAGGTGAGACCTGTGGGAGTGCAGTAATCACCAATATCAGGAACAATCATCAGGAAATTGTAGCTGTGGCTTCTTAAGATTAAACCGAACACATTTCTATATACTTAATACAAAGAATCAGAATAATAATGATCTAAATATGTATGTGTACAACTAATTTTGAACCAAAAAAGGCAAGTTCACACTGAAGGACTTGCTAATACACGGACATTTTTTTAAGGAACTTAGACAGAAAATGCTGACAAAACCTTTTATTATAACCTCTAACTGGTGAAGGAAGAGGGATGGATCACTAGAATACCTCACTTGCCGCTCAGGGTTTCTGTATAAAAACAAAATAGTTCTATTTCAGTAATATACAATATTATTGCGATTTTAAGCATTTTGCGATATGGTGAGTATTGCCATACAATATATTGTGATTTAACTGTTTAACTGCATTTTGTGTCCACAAAATGAAATTCAATCAAGAATAGTTTTGTCCAATAAGAGAAAATTCTCAGTCTATTCATCTCACTTCAGTCTTTTTATTTCTCCACAGTGAGAGTCAAACCCACAGACTGACCAACAAAGTATTCAGTCAAACTGAACTGGACAACAACTGCAGCATTTTATCAAACTTTCAAAAAAAATTTAAGCTTCACTGCTCTGAATTTTTTGGAATGAATCATTAAAAAAAAGCCGAACTTTGTGGTCGGATATCCTGACCACATGGTGCCTATAGACTCCTTAGATCTTCTACTTTCATCTCTATAGTATCTATCTATCACCAGTATATTCCTAAAAGTGAGCCCGCCCAGCCTCTGAAAAACGGCAAAAATACTGACGCGGCGTCGGAAAGCTAAATATGGATACTTGGCAGCCATGAATCGATATAATATTGCCACCCAAAATATTGCGATACTATACTGTATCAATTTTTCCCCATCTTTATGACTTACCCTGTAGCTCCTTTTTTACCACACAGGACTGTTTCTCTGATGTTAACTGCTTTTTGCCCATCATCCCCCAGATCCAGAGAAACCGGAAGAGGTACGAGATGGAGCTAGAAGAGGAAGAGAAGAAAAAGCCGTCAGCATTCCAGCGCGGTCGGCGATCCCGCCGTTCCGCCTATGCCTTCTCTCATTCCCGTGGCTACGCCGACCTCATCGCGTCGGGGCGGAGCATCCGGCGGCGCCCGACAGGACGCGATAGAACCCAGGAGAGCATCAGGGAGGTTCCTCAGAGAGAGGCTGAAAACATCTGACGGGGCTGAGCTTGAGACGGAGCAAAACTGCAGCCAGTGGGGGTGTAAATATTTGGGAAAGTTCAAGGAGCGCTTGGTTCACCTTTATATGTGGAGTTGCTGCTGAAATTGTTAACATCAGACCGCCCGGTCGGATTTAAAAGGACATCTTCTTTTGGGGTATTCAAGTCCCTCGGAGAGAGATAAAAGAAAAGTGCTCATAAAAGTTCAGCAGAAGGTTGAATGAAGTGCTACTGAATGACTCCACTGCCTGCAGTCCCTCCTCTACGCAGACTCTGTCAAAAAGCAAATTAAAAAAAAGCTCACCGAAGAGATGACCGCGGTTACCGGGGTTTCAGGTCATACAGCGACTGTGTGGCTGACAATGTTGTCTAACTCAGGATTTTTAAAATAAAAGCTTTATTTTTAGTCTGTTTGTCCCTGCTCTCCACTGGATGTGGAGCTGTAACGTTATTTAATATGCTTTTTTTTTTGTTTGTTTTTTGACATTCACAGTTTTAGCGCGATATCTGCGCAGCACTTGATATGTTAGTGTTTTATTAAAATGTAAAATTATATATTTCAGTCAATTTGTCCCTTATCTACACGATATCAGACTGCATCTCCAAATTAATTTCTGTCCGTTGAGATGCAAATCCAAAGTTTTCCCTTCACATTAAAACAATGTCCTGAAGCTAAACATGATGGGCCAGAGCTAAACATGTTAAGGTATCCTCTTTTAATGTTTTATCATAAATAATGGTGCGCTGTTATCATGCCAGGTTATGCAAGGTGGTCAGATGTTATAAAGTGTCTTAATTTAAAAAATAAGTTGTAAATAGTGTCCTCTGCTGTATCAAATGTCCCAAGTGTCCTTATAGATGGATGTTGTAGTTAAGAGTTAGATGGACGTCAACTGTTTCAGCCTTTTAAATACCTTTTTCTACCTGAATCCTAATATAATTTGTTCTATAACTCACCTGTTGTTCTTTTATTCAGTTCAGGTGCTGTAAACAGTGTAGGGAACCTGCAAGGAGCTCCAGTTCGTCTTCCTTCAACAACAGTGTTTGAATTCAAATGCTCCTTACTTCTCATGGGGAAAGAAACACAGCAAGGGTGACTAGCTTTATCTTCATTTGTCTTAGAAGTTTGTTCTTTTCTATTTTTTTAAAATTGCATGTTCCTTAAGTCAACAAGGATTTTTGCGTGTCACTGGTTGTTTACAACGAACCCAAAGAATGTCTTTCTCCAGTCCTATATAATCAGATATAGGACATCTGCTAAGCCAAAACTGACACATTCCTGTTCTGACTGTTACTCTACCGCCTTCATGTTAGTGTTACTGTACGCAGATGATGTCTTTTTATTACTGAATGAATGGAGGCAGTAGATGTGGACTGCTGTTGATGGTACCAGCAACAGTTTGCTCTGTCATATGATGGTATTTTATCATGTGGTTGTTAATAAAAGCCAAGGGCACATTTAGCAATCTGACATGAGTGTTCTTTTGTTATTGTGGTGAATCATTGTTTGTATGTGATCACAGTGTTTACTCTAGGATTTTTTTTCAGCACCGAGGGTAAAGGGTTATTTGTCCCCTGGATGGTGTTAGCGTGTAAATATCAATAAGCAATTTAGAAAGTATAAAAAGTGATCCTTAGAACCAGTGTTTCCCACAGGATTTCCTGAGACTTTGATGGAGTGACCTGAACAAAGTAGGGGGTCCGTTTGCATGCTCCCCTCGAGAACATTTTTGCCCTAAAAGCCTAAATTTAATGGCCTCTCACACAATCTAATGCCACTATTCCATCTTAATCATTGAATATTTTAATACATTATTGTAAAGGAGAATAAGGGTTCTTCTATGTTTTATTTAAGGCATCATATCTTGACACTCTTCTTGTAAATTCTGTGGTGGACTCTGTTAACACATCCACATGCTCTTATTTTGAAAGCGACATGTTTGCTTTTTTTATGGCTGGTCTAACACGTTCTTACCGTAATGCTTAGTAAATACACGCACCGGGAAAACAAGTGGAGGCAGTATAGGGAACTTTTCAAGCTAAAATTAAGACCTACTGAACTAATATTCTGCATTCAAGAGACTGAGTCTAGCTCCAGAGTGGAGACACAGGTGTGTGGTCTGCACGGTAGATGAAGTCGCCTGTTAGCTCCAAGACTAAGCTAGGTCGGAGAGCTTTACATGCAACCTGGTCTCTGTATCACCATAATGCAGCTATCCATACGGATGTTCATAATCCGCTGTGTCATGTCCATATTGGGGGCAAAGGAAGGGATGTTGAACAGTAAGACGCTGTGCAGCAGGCTGCGAGCTGCTCTTAGTCTAGCCTGGATTCCCGTTCCCCTGGCTCACTTCGGCTTCCCACCTGTGACACCTGAGCGAGTTATCTCTGCTGGGAACAGACTAAATGCTCTGGGAACCATTGCAACTGTCTCTTAGATGCAGAATCTCAGTTCTTATTAAATGCTATGTGTTACTTCTGGTTTCAGCTGTAAATTAAAGCTACAGATTGAATGCCACACTGACTCACTGTTACCTCCCAAGCCAAGGTTGTAAAAGTTTTGGATTTTTCATTAGTTTTAGTTTTGTTGTGGATTTTTGTTTTTAAAATCCAGTTTTAATTAGTTTTAGGAGCGAGGTTTTTTTTTTGTTTAAAAAACATATATTTTTAGTTTAGTTATTAGTTTTAGTTGTTTTGTAATGGGGTATTTGTTCAGGGCGAGATTCAAAGAGGTCACAATAAATGTTGCCTTTATTTCCTTTTATTATTCATCTCAGCACCAATAAGATTATTAACTCTTGCAGCTCCAGGTGTTTTGAATATTGGCTTGAGTGAAGTGCTGAACTTTCTGAAGGCAATCGACTCACATAGTCGTGTAACATCCCAGTTTTAATAAACATATTTACTGACGTGTTCCTGTGTGAAAAAAAGTTGACAAAGATGAAAATGAAGGAAATTTTCACTAATATTTTAGTTTTGTAACCACATAATACAGTTAATAGTTTAACAATGTATTGAACCAATGGATCTGAAGTCAGATGGCATATCACAATCTCTACCTGGCTTTGATATTACAGGTACATAGGTATCACATAATTAATTTATGGAGGATTTATGCTCAACCTAAATGTTCTCCTGGAATGCCATCAATTCCTGGAGCTTCTTTTTTTGTTTCAAGAAAAATTCTCTATAGTTGATTTGATTGATTATAGTTTTAGATTGATGGGAAATTCCTTTTTGAGTTCTTCTTTTTCCTCCATTTAAATTTAAGTGATTGATGAAATATAAAAGGGTCTTGATGTTTTTTGTCTGATGTATTTCAGTTCTCATGAAACACTTTAAATTCTTCATTCACAATCTTATTATTTTTATGGACCACATATAATCTTTATATTTTAAGTAATAGTCCAAAATACAACAGGTGAACACCAGACTGAGAGTAAGTAATGTAACAAACGTTGTAACAGGATTTAAAGAGGCCTGAACAGCTGTTGCTCCACTACAAGTAAAAGTCCTGCATTCAAAACTTACTGAAGTAAAATTACAAAAGTATCAGCATCAAAATGTACTTAAAGTATCAAAAGTAAAAGTACTCGTTATGCAGAATGGACCAACTAAAATTGTTGTATACACTGAAAAAAAACGTTTGTAGAAATTGCAGTAAAACTGTCAAATTGCATCAGAAATAAGTCGTGGAATTAAACATTGTACATCAATGTAGTAGATACTTTTAATTACTGCAAATCAAAGAATACCATAAAACTTTACATTTTACTGTCATAAACTGCAGAAAACACACAGTTTTGCTGTAAAAATATAAAATGTTCATGTAAAATTAATGGAGAAGTACAATGATGACACAATTACCCTAAAAGTAATGGGATTATTCAGTATAAATTACAGTTTTTGCTGATATTTACATTTACATACGCTCACTGTAATTGTTGTGGTGAAGTTTTGAAAACATTTTTTTACAATGTACATTCTTAACATATTATTGGATTATTTTTGATGCATTTATGTATGCAGTGTTTTTACTGTTGTCAATGTAGGGCTCATTTTACCTATTAAATATACTTTGTGTGGTTTAATTGATAAACATGCGTATTCACTTAAAATTGATCATGTTTTTTTTATGTCAAATCTCGACCTGAAAAGTAACTAAAGCTGTCAGCTAAATGTAGTAGTAAAAAGTACAATATTTGCCTCTTAAATGTAGTGAAGTAGAAGTAAAAAATTACATATGTGGAAATACTCAAGTAAAGTAAAAGTACTTCAAAATTGTAGGGGTCGTAATAGGGATACACAAAGGTGTATATAATACAATAACTATGGCTGAATTCCATTTTGCTGCTTTAGTTTTAGGGTACTGCATATGCTGACTCACTGACTCACTGTCATGGCTTATTGATATTCTTGAATAGAATGGAGCCCTAATGTTTTTATTACACCTGCACCTTTCCTAATATGACAAGTCAAAATATCTGCTGTGTACTACTGTCACTGTCACCAAGAAAAAACTAAGCCAAGGAGGACACCTGGTGGTGGAAAAGGGGCATGAAAGCAACCAAACTGAAGCGTAAAGCAGCAGAAGTGGAGACATATATAGGAACAAAGCCTTTTCATTTGCTCCGTTCCTGACTGGCTGCCATGCTGAAGTTTGGGACAAAAACAAAGTCAACTATTCCATGTTCTTTCACCTTATGTCTGCTGATAATACACGCAGAATCAATGATGTTTATACATCAAGATGCACTGTTGGGATGCGTTTGTGGGGGATTGAAGCAGTGGTGGGAAAAGTATTCATATCCCTTAAAAATAACTAATACAGATTTACTCCACTACAAGTAAAAAGTCCTACATTCAAAACTTACTGAAGGAAAAGTACAAAAGTATCAGACAACATCAGGAAAATCCAACACTACCTGACCAAGCAATCGACACAACTCCTGGTTCAGGCCCTTGTGATATCACACTTAGGCTACTGCAACTCTCTACTGGCAGGTCTTCCAGTATGCACCACCAAACCTCTGCAGATGATCCAGAAGGCAGCAGCACGTCTGGTCTCCAACCAGCCCAGGAGGATGACCTAAAAGCACTTGCATCCTAATGGACTCAAACTTAACCCACGGCACTTACTCTTGCTATGTTTCTTGATCTCATCCTTGCTTGTGTTGTATTAACTCTCATTTGTATGTCGCTTTGGATAAAAGTGTCTTCTAAATGACAGTGTAGAATTGTATAACATGCACTCTGCTACATATCACTTGTTTTACCAGTGAAAATGAGCAACTGGTCCACTCTTAATACGTCATATTAAGATAGAAGAACACTCTGATGTGGTAATAAACCTTGAAGGATTTAAATGCTTCAAAGCCAAATCACTAACACCAACATTGTCTGTGTTTTTCTACATTACATTTAATTGTGTATAATCATAGGTCTCTCAAACAAACCCATGTAAAACCCAACCCAAACCCCTTGTACTGACAGGTGAGAGGACTAGATCAACACATCAACCTAAAACTGACTTTTTACCTGATCAGGGTTGTCATATGTTGTGAGTTGCATATATTTTAAGGTGGAACTCATCCAGTCTGATGTCTCAAACATGTCATGTACAAAAGACAATGACTCGCTTTAACCACTCCTCTTCCTGAAACGTACCGAAGCCTTATTACCCCTCCTTCCTCTTACTGCTCTCGAGTACAGCCACTCCCATTCAGCCCACATGTCTCCTGCATCCTCAACCCGGAATAGATCTACAAGTTTTATGGATGGGTGTAACCAACATGCTGTGATCTGCAAGCATCAAGCCTCATTCAATATATATCAGTGAGTGAAAGGAGAAGTGAAAGTCTGAATTCATCTTTGGTTTGGATCAGTTCCCAGCTTATTTCTTGTATGACAAAGTGAAACAGTTTGGCATTCACTGTGTGAGAGGAGAAATGGCGCAGCAAGGAATTAGGATGAACCAAGAGAAAGCCTGCTGTATGATCTGTCTGGATCTACTGAAGGATCCAGTGACCATTCCCTGTGGACACAGCTACTGTATGAACTGTATTCAAGTTTACTGGGACAAAGAGGATCAGAAGGAATTTTCCAGATGTCCTCTGTGCATGCAGCCCTTTGGATCGAGGCCTGTCCTGGTGATAAACAACATATTGGCAAACTTAGTGGAGGAAGTGAGGAGGACTGGACTCCAAGCTGCTTCAACTGATCACTAGCTATCCAGCTATGCTGGACCTAAAGATGTGGGGTGTGATGTCTGCACTGTGAGAAAGCTGAAAGCTGTCATGTCCTGTCTGCAGTGTCTGGTCTCTTACTGTGAGCAACACCTCCAGCCTCACTATGACTCCCCTGCCTTTAAAAAACACAAGCTGGTCGATCCCTCCAACAAGCTTCATGAGAACATCTGCACTCGTCACAATGAGGAGATGAAGATTTTCTGCCACACTGATCAACAGTGTATCTGTTATCTTTGTTTAATGGATGAACATAAAGGTCACAACACAGTTTCAGCTGAAGCAGAACGGACTGAGAGGCAGAAAGAGGTCGGGGTGAGTCGACAAAAGAACAGAGAGAAAGATGTGAAGCTGCTTCAGCAGGAGGTGGAGGCAGCCAACCGTTCGGCTGATGAACTTTCAAATACAGAGGACCACACCCTGCTTCTGCACAACCAGCTCTCACTGTCAAATCTCACTCTCAAGCCAAAAACTCAGCCTCTCTATGCCGGACTATTTGTTGGTCAAAATTCCACAGCTCAACTCATTTAGACAGAAATTGGGTGAATGGGTGATGTTCTATTTTGCATTTAATATTTTTTCTCTGTCCTCTGGCTTTGATTCACTGTTGATAGTGTTTTAGTAAGTTTTAGTTGCCTTAAGAAGCATTTTTATTTTACATAGAGTTCTTGCAATCCAGTATATTGAAATGATTTTCCGTCTAATGTATGAAACCACAGTAGAGTATTATATAACATCCATCAAATGCAACTGTCAGGTTAATCAAATAATTGTTAGTTACAACTCTATTTAAAAAGTTAAATAATATGTATAACACTTACATCATATTCATCTTCATCTGTGCTGATACTGGTTGAAATTTGCTGCACAATGATGACATGCTGGTTTTAACAGAATGATTTGGTGGATGAAGTGAAAATGTAGATAAAAAGCATGAACCAGTCTTATATCAGGATTAACTGAGTTTGTGAACAAAAAAAATCATCAATAAAGTCTGAAAAGCATGAAATGTAGTGTATATTGCACTGTTGTACTTGAAAAAATAAAGATCTGAAAAGAGTACAAAACAAAGCAGCTCATCCTTGACAACACTTTCATTAGTTCATTGCATCAGGTAACATGAAGATTTAAAGAATAAAAAGTACATGATGATTAAAAAACAATGATATATTAGAAAAGTTTGAGTCAGCTAAAATTGACAGAGACACCGAATACTGATATTTGTTAAATAAATAAACGTATCAACCATTTAAAAATAACGGTTTGAGTCATTCAGGCATTAGTGCAATTCAATTTAAAATCATATGTCTTTCTATCTCACGTAGACCTTTTAACGTAGATCCATTAGTGGCGGTTCTAGGAATTATTGATTCAAGCATGATGAAAAGCAACATGGAACATAGTATGGTTTTGTTTGTCAGCCTACTTGTAAGAAGATTGATATTACTTAATTGGAAACAAAAGGCAGCCACAACTTATTCAAATCTTATGACAGATGTTATGAGACGTTTAGAGCTGGAGAAAATCAGATTCTTACTGAAACATCAGGAAAAACAAAGTTCTATAGAATTTGGCAACCATTTATTGATTATTTTAACCAGAACACATAGTTTGAGGGCAAGTTATAGACATGCTCTTAATAGAAGGAAATAACTTTTATTTTATTTTTTTATTTTTTTATTCCTGTCTCTGCTTTAAAAAAATAAATATATTATTATTATTATTATTATTAATAATAATAATAATAATAATTTATTTTTTACTTTTGAAGAGTGTATACATGTTTGGGTACATAATCTTTTTTGTAATTATTATTCTATTTTTTAATTTTTAATTTTTATTTACTCATTTTTATCTCCTATTCCTCTCTACTTTTGATTTTGAGATAGATAAGTTAATACAACTTAAATTACCTTTTTATGTAAACGTGTACTTGTAAATGAGTATGGTGTCTTTGTGTGTCCTTTTTGAGTTCTTCTTTTTCCTCCATTTAAATTTAAGTGATTGATGAAATATAAAAGGGTCTTGATGTTTTTTGTCTGATGTATTTCAGTTCTCATGAAACACTTTACATTCTTCATTCACAATCTTATTATTTTTATGGACCACATATAATCTTTATATTTTAAGTAATCATCCAAAATACAACAGGTGAACACTAGACTGAGAGTGATACTGTCTTGCAAAAACTAAGTAATGTAACAAACATTGTAACAGGATTTAAAGAGGCCTGAACAGCTGTTGCTCCACTACAAGTAAAAGTCCTGCATTCAAAACTTACTGAAGTAAAATTACAAAAGCATCAGCATCAAAATGTACTTAAAGAATCAAAAGTAAAAGTACTCGTTATGCAGAATGGACCAACTAAAATTGTTGTATACACTGTAAAAAACGTTTGTAAAAATTGCAGTAAAACTGTCAAATTGCATCAGGAATAGGTCGTGGAATTAAACATTGTACATCAATGTAGTAGATACTTTTAATTACTGTAAATCAAAGAATACCATAAAACTTTAAATTTTACTGTCATGAACTGTAGAAAACACACAGTTTTGCTGTAAAAATATAAAATTTTCATATAAAATTAATGGAGAAATACAATGATGACACAATTATCCTAAAAGTAATGGGATTATTCACGAAAAATTACAGTTTTTGCTGATATTTACATTTACATACGCTCACTGTAATTTTTGTGGTGAAGTTTTGAAAACATTTTTTACAATGTACATTCTTAACATATTATTGGATTATTTTTGATGCATTTATGTATGCAGTGTTTTTACTGTTGTCAATGTAGGGCTCATTTTACCTATTAAATATGCTTTGTGTGGTTTAATTGATAAACATGCGTATTCACTTAAAATTGATCATGTTTTTTTATGTCAAATCTCGACCTGAAAAGTAACTAAAGCTGTCAGCTAAATGTAGTAGTAAAAAGTACAATATTTGCCTCTAAAATGTAGTGAAGTAGAAGTAAAAAATTACTTATGTGGAAATACTCAAGTAAAGTAAAAGTACTTCAAAATTGTAGGGGTCGTAACAGGGATACACAAAGGTGTATATAATACAATAACTATGGCTGAATTCCATTTTGCTGCTTTAGTTTTTGGGTACTGTATATGCTGACTCACTGACTCACTGTCATGGCTTATTGATATTCTTGAATAGAATGGAGCCCTAATGTTTTTATTACACCTGCACCTTTCCTAATATGACAAGTCAAAATATCTGCTGTGTACTACTGTCACTGTCACCAAGAAAAAACTAAGCCAAGGAGGACACCTGGTGGTGGAAAAGGGGCATGAAAGCAACCAAACTGAAGCGTAAAGCAGCAGAAGTGGAGACATATATAGGAACAAAGCCTTTTCATTTGCTCCGTTCCTGACTGGCTGCCATGCTGAAGTTTGGGACAAAAACAAAGTCAACTATTCCATGTTCTTTCACCTTATGTCTGCTGATAATGCACGCAGAATCAATGATGTTTATACATCAAGATGCACTGTTGGGATGCGTTTGTGGGGGATTGAAGCAGTGGTGGGAAAAGTATTCATATCCCTTAAAAATAACTAATACAGATTTACTCCACTACAAGTAAAAAGTCCTACATTCAAAACTTACTGAAGGAAAAGTACAAAAGTATCAGACAACATCAGGAAAATCGAACACTACCTGACCAAGCAATCGACACAACTCCTGGCTCAGGCCCTTGTGATATCACACTTAGGCTACTGCAACTCTCTACTGGCAGGTCTTCCAGTATGCACCACCAAACCTCTGCAGATGATCCAGAAGGCAGCAGCACGTCTGGTCTCCAACCAGCCCAGGAGGATGACCTAAAAGCACTTGCATCATAAGGGACTCAAACTTAACCCACGGCACTTACTCTTGCTATGTTTCTTGATCTCATCCTTGCTTGTGTTGTATTAACTCTCATTTGTACGTCGCTTTGGATAAAAGTGTCTGCTAAATGACATTGTAGAATTGTATAACATGCACTCTGCTACATATCACTTGTTTTACCAGTGAAAATGAGCAACTGGTCCACTCTTAATACGTCATATTAAGATAGAAGAACACTCTGATGTGGTAATAAACCTTGAAGGATTTAAATGCTTCAAAGCCAAATCACTAACACCAACATTGTCTGTGTTTTTCTACATTACATTTAATTGTGTATAATCATAGGTCTCTCAAACAAACCCATGTAAAACCCAACCCAAACCCCTTGTACTGACAGGTGAGAGGACTAGATCAACACATCAGCCTAAAACTGACTTTTTACCTGGTCAGGGTTGTCATATGTTGTGAGTTGCATATATTTTAAGGTGGAACTCATCCAGTCTGATGTCTCAAACATGTCATGTACAAAAGACAATGACTCGCTTTAACCACTCCTCTTCCTGAAACGTATCGAAACCTAATTACCCCTCCTTCCTCTTACTGCTCTCGAGTACAGCCACTCCCATTCAGCCCACATGTCTCCTGCATCCTCAACCTGGAATAGATCTACAAGTTTTATGGATGGGTGTAACCAACATGCTGTGATCTGCAAGCATCAAGCCTCATTCAATATATATCAGTGAGTGAAAGGAGAAGTGAAAATCTGAATTCATCTTTGGTTTGGATCAGTTCCCAGCTTATTTCCTGTATGACAAAGTGAAACTGTTTGGCATTCACTGTGTGAGAGGAGAAATGGCGCAGCGAAGAATTAAGATGGACCAAAAGAAAGCCTGCTGTCCGATCTGTCTGGATTTACTGATGGATCCAGTGACCATTCCCTGTGGACACAGCTACTGTATGAACTGTATTCAAGTTTACTGGGACAAAGAGGATCAGAAGGAATCTTCCAGCTGTCCTCTGTGCAGACAGACCTTTGGATCGAGGCCTGTCCTGGTGAAAAACACCATGTTGGCAGACTTAGTGGAGGAAGTGAAGAAGACTGGACTCCAACCAGCTCCAGCGGATCACTGCTATGCTGGACCTAAAGATGTGGGATGTGATGTCTGCACTGGGAGAAAGCTGAAAGCTGTCAAGTCCTGTCTGCAGTGTCTGGTCTCTTACTGTGAGCAACACCTCAAGCCTCACTATGACTCCCCTGCCTTTAAAAAACACAAGCTGGTCGATCCCTCCAACAAGCTTCATGAGAACATCTGCACTCGTCACAATGAGGAGATGAAGATTTTCTGCCGCACTGATCAACAGTGTATCTGTTATCTTTGTTTAATGGATGAACATAAAGGTCACGACACAGTTTCAGCTGCAGCAGAAATGACTGAGAGGCAGAAAGAGGTCGGGGTGAGTCAACAAAAGAACAGAGAGAAAGATGTGAAGCTGCTTCAGCAGGAGGTGGAGGCTGTCAACCGCTCGGCTGATGAACTTTCAAATACAGAGGACCGCACCCTGCTTCTGCAGAACCAGCTCTCACTGTCAAATCTCACTCTCAAGCCAAAAACCAGAGCTAGATTCTTACAATATTCACGTCAAATCACACTTGATCCAAATACAGCAGACACAAAGCTCTCATTATCTAATGGGAACAGAAAAGCAAGAGTGATGGGTGTTTCTGGATTTTCACAGTTGGCAATGTCACTGCAGTTTCAATATTGTGATCCATGTATTTACAAAGACATCTGCAATCTTCAGGTTCTGAGCAGAGAGAGTTTGACGGGAAGATGTTACTGGGAGGTGGAGTTTAGTGGGCGTTATCTTTCAGTAGCACTCACATACCCACAAGTGAGAAGAGCAGCATATGAGAGTGTATTTGGGACCAATGACAAGTCTTGGGCTCTATATTTCTTGAGAAATCGTTACTATTTCAGACATAACAACATCAAAACTCCGATCCCAGGTTCTCAATCCTCCACATTGGGAGTGTACCTGGATCACAGCGCAGGTATTCTGTCCTTCTACAGCGTCTCTGAAGCCATGACCCTCCTCCACAGAGTCCAGACCACGTTCACTCAGCCTCTCTATGCCGGACTATTTGTTGGTCAAAATTCCACAGCTCAACTCATTTAGACAGAAATTGGGTGAATGGGTGATGTTCTATTTTGCATTTAAACATTTTTTTTCTCTGTCCTCTGGCTTTGATTCACTGTTGATAGTGTTTTAGTAAGTTTTAGTTGCCTTAAGAAGCATTTTTATTTTACATAGACTTCTTGCAATCCAGTATATTGAAATTATTTTCTGTCTAATGTATGAAGCCACAGCAGAGTGTTATATAATATCCATCAAATGCAACTGTCAGGTTAATCAAATAATTGTTAGTTACATCTCTATTTAAAATTTTAACTAATATGTATAAAACCTACATCATATTCATCTTCATCTGTTTTGATACTGGTTGAAGTTTGCCGCACAATGATGACTTGCTGGTTTTAACAGAATGATTTAGTGGATGAAGTGAAAATGTAGGTAAAAAGCATGAACCAGTCTTATATCAGGATTAACTGAGTGTTTGTGAACAAAAAAAATCATCAATAAAGTCTGAAAAGCATGAAATGTAGTGTATATTGGACTGTTGTACTTGAAAAAATAAAGATCTGAAAAGAGTGAAAAACAAAGCAGCTCATCCTTGACAACACCTTCATTTGTTCATTGCATCAGGTAACATTAAGATTTAAAGAATAAAAACGACATGATGATTAAAAACAATGATATATTAGAAAAGTTTGAGTCAGCTCAAATTGACAGAGATACCGAATACTGATATTTGTAAAATAAATAAACGTATCAACCATTTAAAAATAACGGTTTGAGTCATTCAGGCATTAGTGCAATTCAATTTAAAATCATATGTCTTTCTATCTCACGTAGACCTTTTAACGTAGATCCATTAGTGGCGGTTCTAGGAATTATTGATTCAAGCATGATGAAAAGCAACATGGAACATAGTATGGTTTTGTTTGTCAGCCTACTTGTAAGAAGATTGATATTACTTAATTGGAAACAAAAGGCAGCCACAACTTATTCAAATCTTATGACAGATGTTATGAGACGTTTAGAGCTGGAGAAAATCAGATTCTTACTGAAAAATCAGGAAAAACAAAGTTCTATAGAATTTGGCAACCATTTATTGATTATTTTAACCAGAACACATAAAATCTATCTCTCTCTCTCATTAAAAATTATTATTATTATTATTATTATTATTATTATTATTATTATTATTATTATTATTAATTATTTTTTACTTTTGAAGAGTGTATACATGTTTGGGTAGATATATATATAGGTATAATCTTTTTTTCAATTATTATTCTATTTTTTATTTTTTTATTTTTCATGTATTCATTTTTATCTCCTATTCCTCTCTACTTTTTAGTTTGAGATAGATAAATTAATACAACTTAAATTACCTTTTTATGTAAACGTGTACTTGTAAATGTGTATGGTGTCTGTAGTGATTGATATGTTTTCATGTTCAAAATGAGGAAAATCAATAAAAAGAGTTGAAAAAAAATCATAATAAGTCTTCAGCAGTGAGGTGCTTATGAAAATATCTGCACTTACAGTTTTAAACTCATTCAGACAATAAAATATAATTCAATGTACACATTACAACAAAGTTTTCTTGCACTCTCTCTGTCCCTGGTAAATATCACTCCCAGTGTATGACAGCAGGTCTCCCACAGTGTGAGTGTGTTTGGAGCCTCTGGGTGTCGCTGCAGGACTGTGTCTGTCTCTGTCAGCTCTGCTCTGATGAGTCTGGGACTCCAGTGGAAAACCAGTGCGGAGTTCAGAGCAGGAACAGAAGACAGCAGCTCACATGGCACTGAAACATCACTCTTATATCCTCCACCTGACTGTGCAGTTTAAGGGCTGTTCAATACTTCAAAAAAATAATTCTCCTTAAATAAAGTATCAGATGTGTATGTATTTTATCATTTTTTCCTGTTTCAGATCATTAGTTATTCTCTGGGAGTGCTCACAGTGTAATAGGATGGGTGGGATTTTAAAGAGACAACCCATAGTGTACTGAAAAGTCTGTAGCAGCTTTAATGCATGTCCTACTCTCAGCTTCATCATTGACGTGTCAAGGAAACACAGAGACAACTGTATACTGTAAAAACAGAGTCAAAATGAAAGCACCGACACTTGTTATATTTAGTTAAACTGGCATAAAGACTTACTTTAGCTGCTTTGATGACGAAGATCCTTAATTAGTATTTATTTATCCGGCAAAAAGATTTTTTGGACCACTGGGTCAGTAAATATATAAGTTGTGAACACAACATTGCTTTCTACTTTGCAACACAAGGTTGCTTACTTACACACCAAAAGTTATGGAGCAACAATATGATTTATTCTGAGTCTTTTCTGTGTACCTCCGATGTCTCCACCAACTCCTTATGGGAATATTTGTCTCTTTACTGTAGCTACTGAATTCTCCACTGTGTTCATGAGCTAGTGGGTGATTTCTCTGAGATAGGGGCCTTTGGGTCATACCGTTTTTGTAAAAAAGTTATTTTTAAACTAGTTAAACCTTTCAGATAATACATTTTTCCACTTCTGGCATGAAATCCATGTTATTTTTTATGTATTTCTTCTGTCCCCGCCACGGCCAACTTGGACCCTGTGTGAATATGATTTGAAAAGTCATTTAAATATTGTACAACCCTAATAATTAGGGGCCCTCGGGTGCCCCTTGTCTAAGATCACTTATTCTAAGCAGAATGTTTTTCTATCATTTTACCGCCAGAGCAGATCATGAGAACTATCAACTGTCGGCCTTCATATTTCCTTAAAAATATGCATAAATATAATTTTATCATCCTGTAATATTCTCTGAATGTCCTGTAAAATGTACATACAGCTAGACAAAAGATTACTTCACATTTGTTCTCATAAAAACATTAATACATTTTTAAAAATAAGATAACATGGTTAAAGTCAATGGAGTCTAACTCTGTTATTTGACACATTTACATTGAAATGTGAGTTTAAAAAAAAAGGGAAAAAAAGCCATAACTCCAGATTTCGCTAAGGAAATAGCAGCTACAGGCATTTTGGACATTATGAAATTTCTATATTATGCAACACTATTGTTATGTTTTAATCTATAGTTTACTGTTGTTTATTCATAAAACAATTATTATTGGGGGTAAATGGTATGGTGTGACAGGGTTGAAAACAAACATGGGGACCTATTTCAATACTGCAGTTTCATAGATTCATAGATAGTTTTTGTATTTTATTTTAGAAAAAAAGATGTTAGGTTAAAGTGGATACAAGTTTTATATTAATTTGATTTTATTCAATGAAAATGTAAGGACATACAAACGTTTGTTGTCTACCATACAATACAGTTTTAAAAACTAAAATACCTGTTTATTCTAATTTATGGTTCCAAAATGCATTTTGAGGTTTTATTTAATTCAAAACAGGGGTGTCAGTTAATTTTAGTTATCAAGTGGGCCGAACCAGTATAATCATAAAAACTAAATATTAACACCCGCAAATTCAGTAAATAAAGTAAGTCAGGGGGACAGAATGGGGACCAGGTTCAGAGAATCACTCTGGTCTCTAACTGTGTCTGTTGTTGGCAGTGTGTGTGTTTTGGCTTGTTTGGACAAGAGGGTGGACCTGGGAAGGAAATGTGGGAGGATCTGACTGAGGACCTGAGGACACTATGAATTCCCAACTTAGGTAGCCGTGCCCATAAACATTATCGTCTTTTTTTACACTAAATGGGATCATAATTTACAAAATAAACATTATTCAGTATTGAAAACAGACTTAAAACTAATGACTGAGACCATAAACCCATGAGTCAAATATTTACTGAAGTAATGAATCAAGTAAAAAGTAGAGTCATTTTCTCATAGTCTTCTATACAATCAGATTTCTTTTACAACCAGTGGAGCAGGAAAGAATGCAGGTTTAAGGCACTTCCACATTAACTTTACTTTTCAGGCCCAAAGGTTGCTGCTTGGTTTTTGAAAGAGTTTTTATGGGCCTTTAGGGGAATATGGAGTAAAAAAAAAAAAAAGCTTAGAAGCCCCTTACACATTTTCATATCCACATTGAATGGTTTCTGCTCCTTAAAGCAATCTTTCATGAATGACATGAGACTCCATCAGGGTTTTAAAAGTTAAAATTTTATTTGATTCATCCCCGCAACCAATAAAATTACTGCTGTAACACTGCTAACAGCATGTTAAATCACCTTTTTTTTGGCTGCTATCTCTCAGTCTCTCTGTCAAATCTGCATCAGTTCCACATCGGAGGCCTCCGGGCGGACTTAGATAATGCTCTCCATATTTACAGTGGCAGGAGGATTGGGAGGTTTTTGACTAGATCCCATTTGTGTGAACCTATTAGTGCTGAGCGCTCTGAGCTCCCTCTGATACGCCTCTGAGATTAGGCAATGGTATTACTGTAAGAGGATCGACTCGCCTCGAGGTGAGGGCCGAATACAGAGAGAGAGAGAGAGAGAGAGAGAGGAACACACACAAAGACGGGAACGTGCTCACACAGATAGGACCACACACTCCCCAGAAAAAATCAGAACCTGGCAGTGAAAGCAGGAAAGAGATAGAGCGAGGAACACAGACACACACTTCAAAATAAAGAACTGGAACCAAGGACCTGCAATGATAACGATGGTAATGAGAGAGGATATGTGTGTGTATGTGTGTGTGTGTGTGTGTGTGTGTGTGTGAGTGTGTGTGAGTGTGTGAGTGAGTGTGTGTGTGTGTGTGTGTGTGTAACACAGAGAGAAAATTAAACTGAAAAGTTTCACTCTCCAAAAAATGGATTATTGTTATTTAAATCATAATGCCCTAAATGGAAGAGAGCCCTTCAAAGGATAAAAAATGTATTCAACACAGGCAGACATGAATTAATATTACACGTACATGCAAGAAAAGATCTAAAACAGACCTGATGACAGTCAGAATGATTTTGAATGGATCCAAACATTAATTAGACGTGATCCAAAATGCTGTCCACTGAATACTGTCCTCAAAGATACTTACGATCCCTTCACTCCAAACAATCATTGCTGCATCATCACACATGAATAAAAGTGGGCTCATTGAGTCCACAAAAGTCTTAACTTTCCAGTGATTTTAATGTAGTCTTAAAATTGAGTCTGCTACAATCTTCAAAAGGAAAAAGAAAAAGAAAAATGGCGAAGTAGCTCAGTGTCTGCAGGTACACTGTTGTTGCAGTTGGACTAGTAAGTAAGTAATATTAGATGGCTTGCTATGTATTGTGTTGTTGCAGTTGGACTATTAAATAATATAGGATGTCTTGCTATGTCATGTGTTGTTGCAGTTGGACTAGTAAGTAGTATTAGATGGCTTGCTCTGTCTTGTGTTGTTGCAGTTGGACTAGTAAGTAGTATTAGATGGCTTGCTCTGTCTTGTGTTGTTGCAGTTGGACTAGTAAGTAGTATTAGATGGCTTACTATGTCTTGTGTTGTTGCAGTTGGACTAGTAAGTAGTATTAGATGTCTTGCTCTGTCTTGTGTTGTTGCAGTTGGACTAGTAAGTAGTATTAGATGGCTTGCTATGTATTGTGTTGTTGCAGTTGGACTATTAAATAATATAGGATGTCTTGCTATGTCATGTGTTGTTGCAGTTGGACTAGTAAGTAGTATTAGATGCCTTGCTCTGTCTTGTGTTGTTGCAGTTGGACTAGTAAGTAGTATTAGATGGCTTGCTCTGTCTTGTGTTGTTGCAGTTGGACTAGTAAGTAGTATTAGATGGCTTGCTATGTCTTGTGTTGTTGCAGTTGGACTAGTAAGTAGTATTAGATGGCTTGCTCTGTCTTGTGTTGTTGCAGTTGGACTAGTAAGTAGTATTAGATGGCTTGCTCTGTCTTGTGTTGTTGCAGTTGGACTAGTAAGTAGTATTAGATGGCTTGCTCTGTCTTGTGTTGTTGCAGTTGGACTAGTAAGTAGTATTAGATGGCTTGCTCTGTCTTGTGTTGTTGCAGTTGGACTAGTAAGTAGTATTAGATGGCTTGCTCTGTCTTGTGTTGTTGCAGTTGGACTAGTAAGTAGTATTAGATGTCTTGCTATGTCTTGTGTTGTTGCAGTTGGACTATTAAATAATATAGGATGTCTTGCTATGTCTTGTGTTGTTGCAGTTGGACTATTAAATAATATAGGATGTCTTGCTATGTCTTGTGTTGTTGCAGTTGCTTGATGTTTGGCTGTGTTGGCAAGCTGTCTTCTAGTTTTTCTAGTTTTTATGAAATACAATATAATCATAACAACTGCACATGTTAAGCTGTTAATATTTACAACAACGGTGTATGAGGTAAATTATACTTTCTAAATCATTTGAACCAATTGTGTTTCATTTCATATTCATTTCGAACTTGGTGTTTGAAAAAAGTGACAGCCCTACTATAGTAAGTACAATGTCATTAAAGAAGTCATTACCCCGACCTCCCCCGTCCAGCAGAGAGAGAGAGAGAGTGCCGTGTCATAATTTATGCCTTAAAAAGCATGAATTTTTCAACGCGCAGTGGCAGGGGTGGCACTTCATGTTTACGACAATCATTTCCTTAGTGAATGATTCATGTGGATGTGGCGCTTATGAATCTTTCAGGGAACAAACAGAAACACTGATGCTCAGAGCTTTAAACTCCTTTGCTGGTCGCCACTTCAACAGCCGAGCTGAGTGTCTGAGAACAGTACAATGAGTGATAATATTACCCCTACCTGCTTTCTCCTCATTTTACCATTTCACTGATTTATTTCCTTAGCATTTCTGTGGGTCAAAGGGACATTAGCATAGCTTGATAGATGTTGATAAATTGTGATAAATGTTGATGTTGGTAAATGTAGATTTCTTGTTTTTTTTCTCCAATGGTCATACTTAAAAATAAGTATTCTGGGTAAGGGATAAGAGGTAATTTCCCTCTAGGAATATAAAAATAAATTGCCATCAACAATACCTGAATTCTCTCATATCTCAAAAGCTTTAATCTTATTCAGTTCACCTGGATTTCATGCTCCTGTCAGGCCAAAAACAGCAGCCTTAGTTTGACATGCATATTTACCTTGTTGTTGAAGCTGGGTCTGATACTGGCTGAAATTGAGTTGCTACAGCTGCTACTGAAGGTTGATTTCTGGAGCTGCTCTCCTCATTGCAAAGTGGTGCTCCTAGTGCTCCTAGTAGTGGGGACAGAGGTGGAGGGTCTTATTTTTGTCTGATTTCTGGTCCAATAAACAGTGAAATTCATCAAATCCTGTACAACATTTTCCAAGCTACTGTTAGTATGTCAATTTTTGTCAAAAAAGGTCAAATTTTAAAACGCCTAAGACTGCTAGTACTCTGTTGATACATGTGGGTAGTAAAGGTTGTCCAAAAATAGTGAAAAAACCACCATATTATGGGATGTCCAAAAATGACCCACTCAAAAAATGTCTCACTATACTGCTCTAAAAAGTCTAACTGCAGTAACTACGCAAAGGGTAAAAGTGAGAAAAACTGCTTTAAAGTGGAAGATTTTTTTAACTGGCCAGCCAAATGGGTTATAGGTAGGTAAGTGATATGACACTTATTTCTACATGTATTGATGATGTAATTTTTATGCTAAAAAATCATGATGATTTATTTGACCTTTGACCCCAAAACCGTAGTTACTGCACTCTGGTTTGGCTGCAAAAGGTTCTAATAGTAATGATAAACAGAGTGCAGTAAATACAATGTTGTTGTCTTCTTTCAGCTTTTATATTTTGTTTTCAGTGAATAAACATTTTCAAATTGATTTTGTTATAATTGTATTTAAAATGGTTTAACAACTCTATTCAAAGATGTGTGTACTTTAGACTTAAAATTATAAAGAAATGTTATATTTTAGTCTTAATGTCATTTTATCTCACTTTTTTACTTCATCACTATCTAGATAACAATTTTCCTATCAAATAAACTGATCATTTCAAATTTTTTTTTTAAATGTTTAAATTACTATATATATCCAAAGCAGACAGTGGTAAGTGCAATTACTGCTTTGGTTTTGAGTTTGTGGTTTTTATATAATTATTTCTCTGAAATAAAGCAAAATTGAAATCTAAAATGTTGTCAGAATTAGTTCATTTTTTAGTTATAACTCAGTTTTAACAAAAATGTAGTTAGTTAGTTAGGCTTTCTAGGGCAGTATAGAATGTAGATTTTTGTCAAAAATGGTCAAATTTGAAAATGCCTAAAAATGCTTCAACTGAATCACTTGTAGCTGTCTTACCTTAGTGCCTGTATTCAAAACCACTTTGTCTGGGTCTTATATTTCCATGCTAAAAACATTCCTGACAGTGTCCTGCCTGTGAAGGGCAGATAGCCACCAAGGCCATGTCCTATCAATGTATAAGAAAGGGGAAAATATTTTTTTCATACATCCGGCCCCCATGATTCTGATCGCCTATCCAAAATTCAATGGGTTCTTCTTTGGACCATACCCACAGCCTTCCTCCAAGTTTTATGAAAATAAAGTTTCATCCTGCTGACAGCCAGACAAACAAACCAAATCATAGACATAACCTCCTTGGCTGAGGTAACAAAGCAAGACAGAACACTTAATTATGTTGAATCATATGATGTTGCACTGTAGTTGTGCCCCATTACATTTATATTGTGTTTTATAATGTGTTTTCTTTTCATATGTAATAGAGTCTGAGGTTTCTTAAAGCATAACATCCACGAGATGCTGCTCTCAGAAACCTCTGACTCTATTGAAGTGAATGGGAGAATAATGTTAAAATTATTTTTTTGCAGTCACATTGAATTGGGGTGGTCAGGGTCAAGGGTGTGCTAAAGTATCAGCTAAAGTATCATATGAAATTGCACTGTAGTTGTGCCCCATTACATTTATATAGTGTTTTATAATGTGTTTTCTTTTCATAGGTTTCCTGTAATCTGCAGTCGCACTAACATCCACTAGATGCTGCTCTCAGAAACCTCAGACTCCATTGAAGTGAATGGGAGAATGATGTTAAAAATTTTTTTTTGCACGTCACATTGAATTGGAGTGGTCAGGGCCAAGGGTGTGCTAAAATATCAGCCCTGACTCCTTTTTTTTTTTTTTTTTCTTTTTTTTCGTCAATGCACCGAGCGTTGCAACAAAGCTTTAAAAACAACATTTATTGTGCTGCTGCAAGTCACTCTGTACGGCTGGATCTTTAATTTTTGTGAGATTAGATGAGATTGGAAGCAGTTAAACATGTCAATAAATACGGCTAATATAGAAGCCATATTTAGACTATTATTAGCTAAAAATTAGCTGAATAAAAACATTGGACGGGCCGCTGTCACCCTGATATTCACTGTCACTCCTCTGCTCAGTGGAAGCATGTCCTCCTTTAAAAATCACATTTATCTGTTGCCTGGAAGCTACAGTCGCCTGGTAGAAATCTTTCATCTTGCCTGTGTAGTGCCCTTCAGAGGGCCCTACCGGCTGTTTGGATTTTGGCCAAGGTTACTATAGAAACACACAGAGGGAGACGTGCAGGAAAACAGGAAAGGCTTGCTCATGCTAATGGAAAACACACTTATTGAGTAGCGTATTGAAACACATTTGAAAATGTGAGCAAAATGCAAACATCAAAGGTTTAGTTTGTTAGTGATCAAACAGGTTAGTCTAACATCTCCTTGTGAATAATGACGGATTTAATCAACGTTGAAAAAGCTGATAAATGCACCGATTGATCATTTAATTGATTGTTTGTTTGTTGGAAAGATTCATACACTGAAGGGAGCAGAAGATCAGATCGTGACACAAAGACCCCTGTCCACAGGCAATCAGGTTCACAACAAAGCTGAAGCCTTTAAAGGGACGTTGTGCAAATTTATTCCTCACAACAGAACAGGGGTGTTTCTAGGATTTGAGGACATTGGGGGCTTAGCCTGGCCCTCTGTGGGGGGGAATCTTTTCAAGCTCTATATGTACTCTGGCACCTGTTTTACTTTGCACATATTAATCATTGAAAATTCTAAATGTGCACCTCAAACTGTTTATGAATTGTGATGTTAAAAATATTTGCATTTGTTTGAAGTTAATATTTGCGTAGCAGAAGTAGAAACAGAATACTTTACAACTGCTACCATTAAACATTTATTGACAAAACAGCATTCATTTAACAATGATGCGTATTTCATCTCCTGCTCTTTATACTTCAACACTTTAACATTTTAGGGGGAAATATTGTACTACATTTTGCTTTAGGAACTTGCAGATTCAGATTTATTCATTCATTATCTAGAACCGCTTATCCTAGCCAGGGTCTTTGGACTGAGGCCAGAGAACCTACAAACAGAGGGAAAAAAAAACACTGACCCGGACAGAACACGCAAACTCTGCAACAGTGCTTACCCATGCAACATTGTGCCACCCAGATTCAGATTATTAACACAAAATATTATCAACTACTCTCTGGAAAAGTAAAATAATCACTAAATACGTTTTTACAGGGCTGCAAGAACACAATTATGTATTTTTGTTCTTGCAGCCCTGAGAGAGAAAACAAATTTCTCTGTTCTAGACTATCATCTGGGCAGAACTTTGCTCTTGTGTGGTGTCCTAGAACTACTGTTTGATTGGTCAGAAATTTGAATTTCAATGAGACGTGTGCTGCAGTGGGAGGGCCCTGTGACGACTTCCCAGGAATTCTGCAATGGAGTTTCTCCTGAAGTATGAAATGTCCTGGACAGAAAGAACTTTTTTTCTTGTTCTTGCAATCTTGAGAACAAGAAAAGAACGAATTTCTCTGTTCTTGTGGAGTATGTAAAGGGATTAAAACATTTGGCTGTAGCTGTAGCTTTGGACATCCAGGTCTGACAACAGACACAAACACTCAGCGTCTCTTTGTGTGCAGTTTAAAATCTAATTTGGGAGAAATAATACACTATTCCTGTGTGAACAACAAAACAAAATTCTACAAATGTATTTATATTTTGTTATTTTCTTCTTTGTTGTATGTCTCAACAGAGTTAATTCAACAAATTAATGTGATGTGTGATGGAGTGACTACATCCAATCACAGGCTGACACTGGGGGTTTGTGGGTGTGTGCGTGTGTGTGTGTGTATGTATGTGTGTGCAACCTCAGAGGAGTGTTATTCTCTTTGAGGTGAGTTTAATAGTCATGGCAGACACCTGCACAGATCACAGCTGAAAGATTTAAATCGTGTTGACTGGGAGAGTATGAAGCTGACGAATGAACGAACGAACAGATGAATTCATTAAACTGCTGATCAAACGTATTAAATTAAAATGTATGTTTGATTGAAGTCAACCACACCGAATGCACTCAACATGCATATTAAATAAAAAACAACATTAACATGAATAAACACACAAGAGTGAGAGGAAGAGAGGTAATGAATGAATGGATGAACAAATACATGAATGAATGATGATAAAAAAAATGTTAAGAAAATTTCTATTTGAATACCCTCAAAGGACAAATATTCATACTGTGCGGATTGAATGTTGCACTTTGTGTCAATGGGCCACAATAATTTAACTGATGGAATTTAATGAAAACAAATTCATACCTTTTTGGGCTTATCTAAAATATTTTATTCTAAATTTCACCAAATTGAAAATACCTAAAACTGAAATAATTCTACAAAATGCAGAGAATTTATTAAGATGAATGGGGGATGGCACAAACAGCATACTTGGGCCAAACACTAAAGGGTTATAGGGTTACTTTTTTTCTCATAGATTTGTCACTTTTAATCTCAGAAATCTGCTACGTTTTTCTCATAGATTTGCCACTCTTTTTCTCATAAATCTGCTACTTTTTTCTCATGGATTTGCCACTTTTTTCTCATAAATCTGCTACTTTTTATTGTAGATTTGCCACTCTTTTTCCTCATAAATCTGCAACTTTTTACTCGTAGATTTGCCACTTTTAATCTCAGAAATCTGCTACGTTTTTCTCATAGATTTGCCACTCTTTTTCTCATAAATCTGCTACTTTTTTCTCATGGATTTGCCACTTTTTTCTCATAAATCTGCTACTTTTTATTGTAGATTTGCCACTCTTTTTCCTCATAAATCTGCTACTTTTTTCTCATAGATTTGCCACTTTTTTCCTCATAATCTGCTACTTTTTTCTCGTATATTTGCCACTTTTTTCCTCATAAATCTGCTTATTTTTTACTTGTAGATATGTCATTATTTTTCTCATAAATCTGCTACTTTTTTCTGGTGGATTTGGCACTTTTTTCTCATAAATCTGCTACTTTAGTCTCGTAGATTTGCTTCTTTTTTCTCATAAATCTGCTACTTTTTTCTCATAGATTTGCCACTTTTTTCTCATAGATTTGGCACTTTTTTCCTCATAAATCTGCTACTTTTTTCTCGTACCTTTGCCACTTTTTTTCCTCATAAATCTGCTACTTTAGTCTCGTAGATTTGCCACTTTTTTCTCATAAATCTGCTACTTTTTTCTCATAGATTTGCCACTTTTTTCTCATAGATTTGCCACTTTTTTCTCATAGATTTGGCACTTTTTTCCTCATAAATCTGCTACTTTTTTCTCGTACCTTTGCCACTTTTTTTCCTCAGAAATCTGCTACTTTTTTCTCATAGATATGCCACTTTTTTTTCCATAAATCTGCCACTCTATTCTCTAAATTTGCATTTTACCCTCCTCCCCTAATCCACCAAGGAATTCAGGAAGGAATTTCCTGTGCCTCCCTGTTCAGGAGTAATAATTCTAAACATACCTCCACTTTTTCCAGACCGAACTTACATTATATAAAAAAAAAAAAATAGGAGAGACTGCACGCACTAGGACCACATGGGCACAGCATCAGCCTGATCAAGCTCCCAGTTCCCCTTCCAACTGCCCCTCCTCTCTCCTGCTCAGGAGGAGGACAGGCAGCCAGCAGCCACCAATGTCCAAACCCAGCAAATAACAGAAGACACAGGACATATAATTGTGAGGACGTAAGAGTGTGAGTGATGTCTTCAGACACAGTCTATATTCATTTTTATATCTATTTATATATCCAAGATTGCTATGTAAACAAGAAAAGGCAAAATGACTGCAAAGTTGTTGAGGATTTAAATGTTCTATTATAGGGAGACCATGATTGTGAGTGAGTGTGTGTGTCTGTGTGTTTGTGTTTGTGTGTGTGTGTGTGTGTGTGTGTGTGTGTGTGTGTGTGATATTTTGAAGGTATAGAACTTGGAATTCTTTTGATAGTAGCGTTTTTTCCCTTCTTATAGTTATTATTTTTCTGTCTTAGTTTGTTTAGGTTGCATTAGGCTGGCATGTGTTATTGTAGTTTGTTTGTAGCTCTTTGTTTTAAAATTGTCTATTGTCTGACCTACCTTGTCTGTGAAAATGGCCTGATCAGCCATTATGTATATAAATCCTCCCTTGTGTCTTGATGTTAATCTTGTGTGAAACCCCTGCCTTAGTTCAGTTCAGTTCAGTTCTGATGATTTTGCCCTGACTATTTATTTGATAATTTTGTTACTTCTTTTGATTTTTGAAAAATAAAAAAACATACTTTTTGTAAGAAGCCACCTGTGTCTTCACCCATCTATCTGCTCTGTCCCTCACACTAGTGATGGCCAGATGAAGCCCTTATGTGCACACGAAACCCCCCTGCTGGTCAAAACCTTTTTTGTCAATTCAACTATTTGTGATGGTCTCTTGGCTGACAGTGTCCGCATGGGAATAATCACTATCACTTGCTAAAAAAACCCTGTACATATGCAATTTACTGCCTTTTTGCACTTCTGGATTGATGCTAAACTGCATTTTGTTGTATAAGTACCTGTACTCTGTGCAATGACAATAAGTTGAATCAATCAATAAAAGACGTCAGTCGCCCTAAAAGAAACAAGCCTCGATATGCGCTTCATAAAAGACTTCCTGGATTTATCTACACACGCTCCGAAGCCTCGGCACAGTCCGTCCCATTACTACCGCACACTTTTATTTTATTAAGTTCAGAGGTCTGGTACAGCATAGAGATGTCGAGATGCAATTGCATTATATACGCTCTGTATGCTAATTTATGTAAGTGTGTGTGTGGGTTTGTGGATTTAAATAACACATTTACAATGTGTGTGTTCAGCTGTAAAGACCTCCTGCAGGGCTTGATTGGCCTCTTATACCTGTTGACAACCTCCGTCCATCCATCCATCCATCCATCCATCCAACCATGTATCCATCCATCCACCCATGTATGCATCCATGTATCCATGTATCCATGTATCCATGTATCCATGTATCCATGTATCCATCCATCCATCCATCCATCCATGTATCCATCCATCCATCCATCCATGTATCCATCCATCCATCCATCCATGTATCCATCCATCCACCCATGTATCCATCCATCCATCCATCCATCCATCCATCCATCCATCCATCCATCCATCCATCATCCATCCATCCATCCATCCAACCATGTATCCATCCATCCATCCAACCATGTATCCATCCATCCAACCATCCATCCATCCATCCATGTATCCATCTATGTATCCATCCATGTATCCATGTATCCATCCATCCATCCAACACCATGTATCCATCCATCCATCCATGCATCCATCCATGCATGCATCCATCCATCCATCCATCCATCATCCATCCATCCATCCATCCATCCATTTAATCTATTCAAAATTACATTGTGTGTGTCTTGTGTTTTCTTCAGGCGCCTTCACTTCAATTATCATGTGGAAGAATCGCAAGCCAAAGAAAGTGGACTGATGTCAGGATGTTACTGTACAGCACATCTTCAGCCTCATAAAGTTATACTTTTTAAAAAGAATGTGTCCTGTTATTTATTTTATATTTTTGATTCAGTAGAAGCTCATTCATTCATTGTCCTTAAACGCTTATTCAAACTCGGGTTGCGGGGGGCTGGAGCCGATCACAAGGCTGACAAATAGGTACAGACAACCATTAAAAATTAAATTCAAATTCAAAATTACTTTATTTATCCCCGAGGGAAGTCAGTCTGGTAACTCTGTTAGAATGATAAATTATTATTATCTGAAATTATAGAAATGAGAATGTATAAAGGAATAATCTTCAGTCAAGTCATTCCCCAGTGGCTCTACAGCCAATCAGGGTTATACATTACCTCTAAATTAAAGGGGACAGTCCAGTTGGGTGTGTTTAGTAGAGCCTAGCGCAAAGACTGGAGTCTTAAGGAAAATGCTAATCTAATTTGATCAAAGACAACTTCAAACATCTATGAAGCTATCTGATTAAAATGAAGCATGTGGTTGACAAGCAATTCAGCATAGCCGGTGTATAATATATATTGGGTGTCCACTTTAAGTCTGATAAGTCTGATCACTTGAGCCTCAAGAGGCAATAATGAGTCACTGTAGTGTCCATTGTGCCCTAACAGAGGACAAAGAAGTAGACACAGATACACTGTAGAACGAAAGAAACAAGGCTGGTTCAAGAGGAGGCGTCAGCTCCAAACCATCCCTGGAACTGCCTTTATGCTGCCTATACACCAGAAGACTTTGAAAAGATTTGGAAAAGACTCTTGGAAGACTATCAGCTCACACCTGCTCACATCTAAAGACAAGTGTTTAGAGTTTTTAGCCTCACACTGAGATTTTAGACAGACTGTGAATATACACTACAAGACTTCAACTCGATTCTTTTAGCATTTTTTTTTTTACCTACCATGCATTTTCCCCCATCATGCTCTTAGTAAAAACTTACAGAATGGAGGAGAAGCAGCTTTTGGCTCCTGCTGCTCTAGTGTGTGCAGTGATTTGTGTTGAAAAACAAAAAACAACAAAAAGAGGAGAAGATGCCACAAAATGCCTCCTCACAAAGCTGAAAAAGGGTTTCTGTTTTTATCACATGAAAAATTGACTATTTTACAGTAAAATAGATTTAAGGAAGAATAAAGGAAAGGAAAATTTTGAAATGAATTCATGATATACATTTATGTCCAATTTAATTATAATGTGTTTAATTGAATAATTATATTTATCAGCTCTATCAACTTTTATTTAGTCATACATTAAGCATTGATAATGTATTACTTATTTATGTGTACATTTATTTATACATTTTAACTGGATCTCCTTACTGTTCTCTTTACTAAGAAACAGCACCCCCAAAAATCTAAATACAAGACATCACTATATTTTTATTTAGGACTGAGCTTACTAACATTATTGTGATGTTCCTTTTACCTGTGGAAGTGGTTTTACTGGCCGGTCTGGAACTGGGGACCTTTCCCCCGCTCATCTATTGGTTGGTGATTGTGTTACGTCACTGAGACTTGAGATAATATCAAACACGTTTGATATGATCCAAACCCAAGACTAGGAAAAGACTGATATGAAACAGAGCAGATTACTACCTTAAACTTAACCATGGAGATGACGGGAGCGCTGTGACTCCAGTAAAACTCCTAGATTTACTAAAGACTTTCACTTTTTAGTCTGGGACTGTGGAAATTGATTGGTGTAAGCTCAGCATTAGTCGAAAAGGGTTATAAGTGAATAATATCTCTGGGGACCCGTCCATCATTTTGACTCAAGCACTCAAACACCCCATGTATACATTTCACCTGCTGTAAATACTCATTACAGAGCAGTTGATGTGTGTTAATCCACTGCTGACAATAGTCTCAAACTAATGCACTATTTCCTCCTGTTTGAGTAGAACTTTGACCAGCTGTTTACTTATAACTTAACATCTGTAAGGTTTTGAAGAGATACTTCTTCAGTTGTTACATTGCAAAAAAAGAAAAGTTGGGTGAACTCAAAATTTCAAGGCAACAAACTTCGATAAAATTTTAAGTTGGGCAATTAAACTAAATATTTAAAGTTTTCTTTTTGAGTTTGCTCAACTGTGAATTCAGATTTTTGAACTTATAATTTTACATCGTAATAACTTTTAATCCTTACTTCTGCAATGTGCTAAATTGGCATGATTGTAAAGCCCCTATGAAATGTCAGCTAATGTTGCGACCACAATTTTGAGTTAGCATTCATACGCTAGTGGCTACTCTTGTAGCTGTAACAAGCAGCGCCGCTAGCATCAGTTAGCCGCTAGCATCAGCTAGCTGGTAGCATCAGTTAGCCGGTAGCATCAGTTAGCCGCTAGCATCAGTTAGCCACTAGCTTTCGCTAATGACTGAATTTCAGCGCTTTCCCGCATTTCACAACAAAGAAATAAGAGTTAGCAGAACTATTGTCCCTTGTTGTGAACTCCAACTTAAAGATATAAGTAAGAACAACTCACAAACTTGTTTTTGAGCATAACCTACAACTGGCTTCCTTTGTTGTGCTAACTTACATTATTGTCCTAAATGTCAATAATTTATATGTCCAAGTTTTACCAACTTAAATCATTGTTTTAGGCAAAAAATACAAGTTGGCTTTTTTTGCAGTGTACTTGGTTGGAGAAGTCAGAAAATATTGAGAGAAAAAAACATTATTGGTTTTGGGTCTCTTCACATTTATTGATCACAGTCACAAAAATCTATAACACCACATTATCCTAATGTCATAGAAACTGTTCTGATATTGACGAGATTATTGGTGGAAGGTTATGATAGTTTTGGATTTTTCATTAGTTTTAGTTTTAATTTCGTTGTGAATTTTTGTTTTCAAATTCAGTTAGTTTTAATTAGTTTTAAGAGTGAGTTTGCTAGTTTTAGTTTAGTTTTTATTTCTTGAAAATGCTTAGTATTAGTTTAGTTTTTATTAGTTTTAATTTTAGTGTTAGTTTTAGTTTTTTGTAGAGTGAGTTTGCTAGTTTTAGTTTAGTTTTTATTTCTTGAAAATGCTTAGTATTAGTTTAGTTTTTATTAGTTTTAATTTTAGTGTTAGTTTTAGTTTTTTGTAGAGTGAGTTTGCTAGTTTTAGTTTAGTTTTTATTTCTTGAAAATACTTAGTATTAGTTTAGTTTTTATTAGTTTTAATTTTAGTGTTAGTTTTAGTTTTTTGTAATTAGGGATTTGTTGGGTGCCAGATTCAAAGAGGTCATAATAAATGTTGCCTTTATTTCCTTTGGCTTATCCATCATAGCCCCAATAACGTTATTAACTCTTACAGTTCCAGATGTTTCGAATTTTGGTTCGAGTGTAGACATCCCAGTCTCGATAAACATATTTTCCAATGTGTTTCTGCATGTTCACTAACAGAATCCTCTTTCAAATAGAAACATAGGATCATGTATGAAAAAAGTTGACAAAGACGAACACAAAAGCCATTTTCACTAATATTTTAGTTAGTTTTGTAACCACTCAATACAGTTTCAGTTACTTATCGTTTTCTTAAAAACTCTTATATTTCAGTTAACGAAAATGTTTTTTCAATTCTAGTTTTCGTTATTTCTTTAGTTTTCGTTAACTATAATAACCTTGATACACACCTCATAACAGTATATTAAGTAATTAAAATGATCCCTACCTTTACAAAATTAAAATGCTGCTTACATAACTGCATCATTAATATTAATAATCTAATAATATATAAGTACATTTTGATACTGATACTTTTGTACTTTTACTTCAGTAAGTTTTGAATGCAGGACTTTTACTGTAGTGGAATAATTCACAGTGTGGTATTAATACTTTTACTGAAGTAAAGGATCTAAATACTTTTTCCACCACTGGTTACATTCCAGCATGGGATGAAATAAAAGAGTACAACAGGATGCATAAAACATGGTTATGGATGCAGCATAATTATTGTAACACTTGCACTGTGTATAAGGGGATATGCTCTCTAAAGATGCCTACTTTTCATTAAAATGCTGTTTTCCCTTTATGTTTAACCTAATTCTTGATAATGTTTCAACTCCCTCAGCGCACCTTATCCCCAGAGGGTTCCCTTTAGACTCTGAATCTCCTCCGCTTATATTCAAGTACAACCGCTTTATTATTATTAAACATTTATAATATTATATCCAATTAAGCTGGAGAGATAGTGCTCATTTTTAGCACATGTGGCCCCACGGGGAATCGAACTCTCACCCGGGCTGTGTGAGTGCCTTGCTCTGCCGATTAGGGACAGCAGATCAGTAAACTGCTGTACCCAGGGGATTCAAAAAACAAACACAGAAAAACAGAGGAGGTGTGGATTTGAACCGATAAATCAAACTGATACAGGATCGTTATGTAAATTTTAACCCTGGAGGGCAGTTTCACTTAGTACTCATGTAGGTGTGTGTGTGTGTGTGTGTGTGTGTGTGCGCGTGTGTGTGTATCTCTCACACACACACATGCAAACACACTCACACAGAAGACATTGTACTCTGCCAGCTGAGACCCAAACAATAAAAAAATAACAAATAATAAAACTATTCTCCGTCTCTTCCTTGTCCCTCTAGGACAGACGATCCCACTCTCTCTTTCTTTACCTCCTCTCTCTCTCTCTATCTCTTTCTCTCTTTCTTTTGTTAAGTCTCAAATGCCACACAGTAACCATACAGGATTTGTCTCTCTCTCTCTTTTGGCATGTCTCTTTCTGTCACTTTTCAGGTTTTTGTTTGTTGCACCTGACACAAAGAGAAATTACTGGATTTTTAAATTATTTTGTGTTTAAAGCTGCTCTATTCAAAATCTGACATTAACAATGGATCAAATGAAAGTTGTGGCTCTGAGGAACCTGTAGAGAATTATCACACAGTCTCGGTAGCCATGTTGAAGCGAATTTTGAGGTGAAATTTTGAAATGTCGCATTAAAGAAAATGTGAATTAGGGGCGTTTCCGTCAACTGGTTTAGAGCGAATAAACGAAGCTGCAGTAACGTACTTTGGTCAGAAGATGGCAGTGTATTGTGTTGCTGTAGGCTAATATGTCAGTAAACAGTAGAAGAAGAGATTGAAATAATAATAAGAGAGAAAAATTGGTTGCTAATCACACAACTTTGGCCACCCATGAGAGCAAATGGAGAGATTTAACTGGGGGAATTGGATAAAATTGGGCAACTTATAATTGTTCTTTCATGTTGAGCAGAGCGAAAACAGCTGATCAGTCATGGGTTAAATGTTCTCTACGTCAGAACTGTAGGTAAAAAGTGTTTCCATCTCCTGTTTAACGCATTAGCTATTTTCCGAAAAAGACAAAAACCACCTCAATCAAGTGTAATTTTTTTGGAAAGTTATATCAAATTCAGTGTTTCCATCAAGCTTTTTTTTCATGCAAATCTTCAAAATGCGCATTGAAGAGTTTTTTTGTTTTGTTGGCGTGACATCGCAATATGATGAAAAGCTCCTTACATTCACCATCAGGCAGGAGAGGAGCTGGATGGAACCGTCAAAACCCTAAATGAACTGTAGTGTAAACAATAACCAACATATTTACATAAAATAAGTTTGTACATGAAATTCCCAGTGCTGCCAAACAAATTTACTGACTTGAAACTGACTCAATGAAGAACCCAAAAACACCTCTCCTCCTTTCATTACCCTGAACATACTGCTGGGCATTTTCTTGTCTGTCAGGATTTTCTGAGACTATGATGATAGGACCCAAACAAAGTCCGGGTGTGCGGGGGCATGCTCCCCCGGAGAACATTTTTGCCCTAAAAGCCTAAATTTGGTGCCTCTCACACATTCTAATGCCACTATTCCATCTAAATCATTGCATATTTTTAATGAATTATTGTAAAGGACAATAAGGGTTCTTATATGTTTTATTTTAGCCGTCATTTTTTGTCAGTCTTCTTGTAAATTCTATGGTGGACTCTGCCAACACATCCATGTGCTCTTATTTTGAAAGTTACATGTGTTTGCTTTTATTTTGAAGGCGGGTCTAACACGTTCTTACCATAATGCCTTATGGTATGTTATATTAACACTGAAAGCCAGAACTTTCTACACTGACATTCGTGTAGACCTTGAATGCACCATTAGCAGACAGACTCTCTATGTGCGCTGCAATGTAAATAGTCTAACTAAGGGAACATTAATCCTCTGTTTTTTTTCCCTCTGGATCACTATGAATCTGGGGGGGACATACCCCCCCGTCTCTAGTGACAGTAGAACTACTGTATTTTTATTTACAGTAGCCTTCTTTACTGTAAAATAAAAAAAACAATTAAACACTGATTTTTTAGTTGTGTTTACAGTACTGATTTGTTTACTGTAAGAATAAAAAACAGTTAAACATTGTGATTTTTAATGGTAATATGTATGCCATGGCATAGTAAACAATGCTGTTAATTTGATTATGATTTCATCATTATGTTTTATAGAAATAACTAGTAATTGCAAGTAATTACTCTATACACTAAAGAAAATAATATTAATACATTTACTGTTTGATGTCGACTGTTGATTTCCATAATGCGTTTTGTATGAAAAACTTGACTCTAAGTTAATTATTTAAACAGCATTTTTATAGGACTCATTCTGATCAAAATTATGATAACAATGAAAAAATACAGTAGTCTACTTTACTTTTCATGCTGTCTACTATGTTTTTTTCCACAGTAATGTTTTAACTGCTGTGATTTTCCACAGTAATGCTTTGACTACTGTAATTTTGTCACAAGGACTGATTTTTATTGTAAATTATACAGCACGATTCTGTAAAAATTAAACACAGCGATGAACTGTAAATAATACTGTAAATAACTGTAGATTTCACAGCGATTATTTACAGTGTGAACCAAATTTCATAGCAATCCATCCAATAGTTGTTTAGACGTTTCACTGAAAACCAAATATGTCAACCTAGTGGTGGCACAACAGGAAAGATCAGGGGATCACTGAAGTCATTGGTCATTTGTACAATCTGCATACCAAAGTTTGTGTCCTCCAACATAGTTGTTGTTTCAATTGTGCCAAAACCTTGGATTGATCAACTGAAATTGCCATCCACTGACTCACACAATTAGCATAAAATAACCTTGTATTTGGCACCACTACACACAAACGATAACTCACACATTAAGATTCACACAGAGAGAAGGAGAGAGAAGAAACAAACGACTAATGCAGACGAAACAGATGCTGCTAACTGAATCTGTATTGGTATTATTCTGTCACCACGACACGTTTTCAACAGAAATATCATTATTGATGAGAACCATAAATCTTTGCATATTATTTGTCTTTTATTAGGTTACAGCAATATCTCTACTATCTGTGTCTCTCTTCTGTCGCTCCTTCAAAAGCATCTAATGAAGCAGGAAATCACACTGAAAAGAACAATATATGAACATGTTCAAGTACAAACATGGTAATATAACCAGATAGCACCAGTTTCAACATTCAAACAAATGGGCCTTCACTGCAAAAAGCAAAGAATATTTACTTTTGACATTGAAAGATCTAAAGGATGATTTATTCAATCCAGATCCTTATTAACAGATCCATTCTGCCAATTTATGTTTGTTCACAAGAAGGTAAGTTGTTTGTACAAAAATATAATTTGGTTTAATTTGGCTATTCATTATGGGTTGATTTGATTTGGAAATAACACACTGTAAAAAGTGTCTGTAGATTTTATGGTGAAAAACTGCTAAACCATGACAGTAAAAGACTGTAAAATGATAAATGGGTTAATTCAGTTTCAGTAACAATGAAACACCGTAAATGTATATATCAGCCAGAACAGTATTTTTTACCATTTTGTTTTTGAAAAATACATTACTCCACTGTAAAATACACTGTATTATGTATTTAATGCCAATGCCATCACTGGAATTTTTGCATTTATCTTTTGTAAAAAAAATACTTTTTCTCACTGTTAAATGTACTAAACACCATGGCCCTCATTTATCAAACGAGCGTACGTCAGAAAGTGAGCGTAAAGTGGGCGTAAGATAATTTTTACCCAAGCCTCAGCATTTATCAATATGGACATGAGCGGAGGGTACGATCAGATCTCAGTCTGCTCTCAGTTCGTGTAAACAAGAAGGAAATATTAAGCCCTTTATTAAATAAACGTAATTTTTATGCCTTGAGTATAGACTCAGGTCATTTCACAGTGTCACAAAAGTGAACTGCTGAAAAGTCAAATGAGTTGCTATTGGGAATCAACATCACACTGTAAAAAAACCAAAAACTGTTGTTTTTACGGTGAAAAAACGGCAGCTGTGGTTGCCAGAACTTTACCGTAATAAATACTGTGCAACTTTTTCTAATATTACGGTAAAACTATATTAGCACTGTTGATTTCACGTTTAAGATTCAAAAGAAACGCTGTTCTGCCATATTATTGACAAGAAAATACTTTATAAATGCTGCATAAATTAAAGATTTTACCATTGAATATAACAGTATATTTTTGTTAGAGATATGGTGTTTAGTACATTTAACAGTGAGAAAAAGTATATTTTACAAAAATGAAATGCAAAAATGATGTCTTGTATATATATATTACAGTAAATTTTTGCTACGAACACAGTGCCAGTGTATTTTACAGTGGTTTAATGTATTTAAAAATATATATAAATGTAAAAAATACTGTTTAGGCTGATATATACATTTACAGTGTTTCATTGTTACTGAATCTGAATTAACCCATTTATCATTTTACGGTCTTACTGTCATGGTTTAGCAGTTTTTCAACATAAAATCTATTTTTTTTTACAATGCAACTCAGTGGTCAGGTCCCCTGAAACCATCCCCCTCATCATATCTTCAGGTGGTGGAAGGTGGGGTGGGGGCACAACATGGTGTATTGCAATATTGTGCAGAACACAGCAGGCCATGGTTATTTTGCATATTTATTCAGGTGTGTATAAAAGTTTCCAGCCACCTGTTGTGTTGATATAACCATCGTCTCTCAGTACTGATGGTGTGCTCCACCAGTCAGCAATAATGCATCAAATGTTGATACGTGCCACTTTCTGCTGGCTTTGGGAGTGTCATAAGCCACAGTAGCAGATTGCACAGATCGAAGTTGCAGTCCCTTGCAAGACAAGGCCATAAGAATAATACAACCCATGTTTTATGTTAAGTTTCTCTATAATTTTGCAGTGAATCAATAACTAATCCAACACTAATCCAGCTGTGAGAATAAATAAAACTATAAACAGATGTTTATGTGTGTTTATTTAATTGTCCCACAATGGCCTCTTTTTAATTATAAAGCAGGTCTAGGTGCAGTGGTTGAAGAAGTATTCAGATCTCTTACTTAATTAAAAGTACTAATACCACATTGTGAAATTATTCCACTACAAGTAAAAGTCCTGTATTCAAAATTTACTGAAGTAAAAGTACAAAAGTATCAGTGTCAAAATGTACTTAAAGTAGCAAAAGTAAAAGTATTTGAAGAATTGACCCACTCAGAATGTTTTATATATTCCAAATGTATAACTGGATTATTATTTTTGATGCATTTATGTAAGCAGCATTTTTTATTTTCTCAAGGTAGGATTAATGTTATATCTCGACCTGAAAAGTAACACACATTTTGAAAGAAAGCAACAGACATCTGAGTACAAGCAAATATATGAGCATGAAGAGAATAAATCTGAGCATGAGAAGGAGCTGTGTCACAAATGTGTCATAAAATCATGCTCTCAAACTGAAAATCTATGTTCCATGTTTCCATGGTTGTTCCATATTTGTGGTTGTTGATCCGTCAGACTTTGTGTGTGATGTCTCTGTGTTCCAAGATCGCAGCTACTAACTCGGTCAGTGCAATGTTATTATTACAAATAGAAATGATGAGAATCATTGTATCCTTTATGAATCAAACCAGAATTTTCCAACACAATGGTTTAAACCAGGGGTCGCAAACTCAAATTACGTGGGGGCCGCTGGAGGCAGTATCAAAATGACCAAAAAAAGACACAAAATTACTAAAAAAAAATACACAAAATGGCCAAAAAAAAGACACAAAATTACAAAAAAAAAGACACAAAATGACAGAAAAAAAACTAAATTACTTAAAAAAGACACAAAATGACCAAAAGAAGACACAAAATTACCCCCAAAAAAGACTCAAAATTACAGAAAAAAACTAAATTACTTAAAAAAGACACAAAATTACCCCCAAAAAAGACTCAAAATTACTAAAAAAAGACACAAAAGGACCAAAAAAAAGACACAAAATCAATAGAAAAAGACACAAAATTACCAAAAAAGACACAAAATTACCAAAAAAACATTACATTACATAACATTTCCACTTCTTCCGGTAACAACAACACGACAGATTCTTTTTGTTATCGTTGTCATAGAAACAAGTGAAACAAAGCTCCAGCTTGCGCAATAAAGGGACCTTCCACACACAACTCGGTAAAGTGCCATTCATATACAACTCAGATTAAACTTTAGTATCAAGGTTGGGGCCGCAAAATATCGTCACGAGGGCTGCGAGTTTGGGACCCAAGGTTTAAACTATAAGCATTGGGTCGGCACATCAGGAGATGAGACAATTATGGAAACAACGTAACAAACAACCTATGTTGTTGTCCATGTATGAAGACTTTCAGTAAAACAGGGTACAGTATACTGCCTTCCCAGATATGCACTGCTGTGTGTGTGTGTGTGTGTGTGTGTGTGTGTGTGTGTGTGTGTGTCATCCCCATCTTCTCGCTCTCTCTCACACACAAACACACGTGATCATTGAAGGATGCAGAGACATGAAGCTCCTCTCTTTCCCTCTTCGGCACGTCAGAAGCATTTTGCCGGGTGATTAATCGCCGCAGCGAGCGTTCGAGCCCTGTGGTCGGCCCGGGGGCGTCGCCACGATCCCTGCACCTGCCACTCTGATCCACTGACCCCCCCCCCCCCCCCCCCCCAAACACACACACACACACACACACACACACACACACACACACACACAAACACATTCATACACAAACACTTTCATACACAAACATAAAACCACAGATAAATGTAAAAATGAACAGGAAATGTAAGCACTGGAGGAATTAATGCACACAGAGAAGACACAGCTACATAATACAGACTGCATTTATTTTTAAAAAAGCAGCAAATAACACAATTATTGGATATAATCAATCGATAAACATTACATTACATTACATGTCATTTAGCTGATGCTTTTGTCCAAAGCGACTTACAATAAGTGCATTCAACCTGAGGGTACTAGACATAGACCACAGGAATCAAGTAAGTACATAACTTTAAGAGCCAACTGTTATTGCTACAGGAGTGCTTTACTTTATAGAAGTATAAAAGAAGAAGAGAAAAAAGAAGCGCATTTAAAAAAAAAAAAAAAAAAAAAAAATATATATATATATATATATATATATATATGTATAAACCGATCAGACCTGTCTAAAGACCAAAAAAAGAAAGAATAAAAAGACAGAAACTCCACTCCTGCACCTACAAAACAAGATAGTTTAGTAGTAAGTGCACAAGGGGAAATTCAGGATAACTCTAAAAACATAAGAGCAGCAGGGGCCACAGCACCTTATGGGCCGACTCCAGCTCTGGGACCTGTGCTTTGCTCAGGGGCAATGGCAGGGGGATTCCGAATAACCAAGTGCACGAAAAGTGGAGAAACTGGGGCACCTGGAAGAATCCCATGTGTTCACAGGGAGAACATGCAAACCTTATAATGCTGCTGAAATACAAAGATAAAGTACTAAAATTATTTCCGTTCAACGTGGTTAAAGTGCAGGAAAGCCATCATGTAAGCTTTTAGTTTGAAAATAAAAAATCATGATAACTTCATAAAACAGATCTGTGTCATGGCTCAAGAAAATATGAACACAATAATTCAATGTTTGGTGGAATTTTGTAAGTAGCTGTGATCTACAACCACGAAATAACTTCAGTTTTCGAGCTATTTATAATGTCTTATTGTTTCTTTGTCATGTCTGCATAAAATGTAAAAAAAAACAACAACAACTAGACAGTTGTTGTATATTTTGTTGAGTTTTATATTATCCTAAATGTTTCCAACACTATTCAAGACTTCAGAAATCCACAATCTTCATCAAGATAACAGTGTGTTTTGCTTTTCACTGCTGTCATATCAGAGAAACAACCTGAGCAAATGTTAGCAGCTCATCTAAAACTCAGATTATTAATGTGAAACTAACCTTATTTAGTGTTTTTACAAGTTTTTTTATCACCTGGTCCATTTGTTTTGTAAAGGGGGATAACTCTGTGGAGAAAACCCTGAACATTGAATGAATGCATGGCTGATAACAACCTACTGGCCTACCAGCAGGTAGAGCACGGTCTACTCACCCATACTTATGGGCTGATGGCCGCTGATAATGTCTATTTAATTGTCTGATAACATTTGAATCGGGTGAATAATGTGCGTTTAAGAAATAAACAAAAAAAGTGGCAGGTACTAACCTTTGTATACTATATAGATTCAAATATCAGCATCTTTATTCTTCAACTTTTTTTTTTAAAAGAATACATGTTGTCTCACATAGGCTACACGGTGGTGTAGTGGTTAGCGCTCTCGCCTTACAGCTAGAGGGTCGCCGGTTCGCCTCCCGCCTGCGGCTCTTCCGTGTGGAGTTTGCATGTTCTGTGGTTCAGTGTCATAATTGCAGTGAGTATCTGATCTATATCACTTAAATTCCAGATATCCTTCTTCCATTATCCCTCATAATTCATCAGTAAGACACCCAAAAACACAGTGGACATTTTCCACTCAGAAGATAAGTTCTCTCTCTCTCTGTCTCTCTCTCTCTCTCTTTCTCTCTCTGACATCCTCTGCTCTCTCACCACCTGAGATGGAGGAGGGCGAGCATGTGTCTCAGGCCCACACTACATCTGTTACACTCCAACGTGTGTGTGTCACACCACCGGTTTGCATGTGTGTGTATGTTTACATATACTCTTGGTGGTGGTGGTGGTGGTGGTGTGTGTGTGTGTGTGTGTGTGGCAGCAGATGTCATTTGTTCTGAAATCAGCAGCTGGATCCTAAGTTCCCAGTGGGACCTTTAATGTCTACAACACACACACACACACACACACACACACACACATACACACACACCAGCCCTACCTGTGGACTATACATTCTCACACACACAGGGAGATAACATGTGGGGCAGTTCTTCTTCTTCTTCTTCTGTGTGTGTGTGTGTGTGTGTGTGTGTGTGTGTGGATATTAGCAGTGTTGAACTGCTGACCGTTAACATCTGGGAGCAGATTACCTGCATACATTAAAACACACACACTCAAAGATTTTATTTTACAAACAAACCTTTGAAAAAGTTTTCCAGAGTTCAGCGACAGCCTGTTGTTGGAATCATAAAAGCATGGTGGATTCAGTAAGCCAGAGCTGTGTTCCGATACCCATACTTCCATGAATACACTTAAACGCAGTACACTATACCCGCACTTACTAAGTACGCAGATTTCAGCAGGTGAGTGTTGTTCCAAATCTAATACTCCGTGGTGCACTTACCGGAAATTACGATTGCGACAGCCGCCGCGGCTCGTCACCCGCCAAAAACAACAACGAAAAAAATACCCTTTGTGTTGTTTAATCGCTGGTTTACTTCTACAATCCAGCAATATGACTCCATTAACGCAGCAAATCATGTTTTTCCGAGCTGAGCGGCTCTGCCTGGCTCCGCCTCTTCCGCTACGTAGACAAGATGGCGGCCGTTGAGGGCGTAAAGTGTACATCGTTGCACACTCAGTGTTTTGACCGTTATGAGGGCACCATCTGGGTAGTATAGTAAATAGTAATAGTAAAAGTATAGTAAGTACGGGAAGTATGGGTACCGGAACACAGCTCAGATAACTAGGGGACGGCTGGCTAGTTAGCTAGCTTGCTAATTCCGCTAATGCTACACTGCTTACAGAAAATAACCCAAAAAGTTGTAAAGCATCTTGCAAAAAGCTTTCCTGTGACAGTAGCGTATGTTACCCATTTAGTGACGGGTTAGTGAAATAGATTTTTCCCCCTGCATTTAAAGCCACATCCGCAGCAGATTTAGATTTGTTTATTTGTCTTTTCATATCACTACACAACAAAATTAAAATGACATCATCACTCACTTAGCAGCATAAGAAAGGGATTCAATCCAATCCACTTTATTTATATAGCACGTTTATAGCAAACACAGGGTTCCCAAAGTGCTGCACAAAAACACAATAAATAGATACCACAATAAAAGCACAATAAAAAGATAAGTAGACAATAAAACACTAAAATACAACATGATAAAATAGAATAAAATAGAATAAATAATAAAAAAATAAAAATAAAATAAAAATAAATAAAATGCACTGCCTGCACAGAATAAAATATGAATGTATACAAATAAAATCATAAAAAAAAAATCAACACCCTACGTGGTGCTAAAAGCCAAAGAGAAGAGGTGGGTTTTAAGAAGGGACTTAAAATGAGACAGTGAGGAGGCCTGTCTGATGTGTAGCGGCAATTCATTCCAGAGTTTTGGAGCAACTGGTCAGCTGACCTGAGAGACCGGTTGGGAGAGTAGGGGTGTAGCTCAGAGAGGTAAGGTGGGGCAAGACCATTCAAAGCTTTAAAACCAAATAAAATAATTTAAAAATGAATCCTAAAATGAATGGGCAGCCAGGTAGGGCTGGGCAACATGGACCAAAATTCATATCCCGATATATTTAGACTGAATATCGATATAAAATATCTTATACAAAAATAGCCTATGAAATAAAATAGGCCAATCTTTTTCTGAAATAAATATATTTATATGAGACATTTACATTAGAAAATAACTAAATATGACAAACCATAGTAAGGACAGCATTTATATATAAAGAAAGAAAACAAATTTGAACTATATCGGTATATGCGATATCGTCTAATTCCATATCACATTTAAAAAAAAAAAATCGATGTATCGCCCAGCCCTACAGGCAGTGCAGTGAAGCTAAAATCGGTGAAATGTGCTCATACTTTCTCGTGCCAGTTAAAAGACGTGCAGCAGCATTTTGTACAAGGAAGATAAAAAGTGAGTCCGCATCAATAAATAATTAGATAGGAGTAAAATACAAAAAGCAATTTTAAAAGTGCCATTAAAGTGAATATAAACACAGTAAAGTTCTGTCCAGCTTAGCTTCAATGTTAAACTGCAAATGATTCACAATAAGCGCCTGTTGCTGGTCAGTGGTGGAATGTCACTAAGTACATTTACTCAAGTACTGCACTTAAGTACAATTTTGAGATACTTGTACTTTACTTGAGTATTTCCATTTTATGTAACTTTATACTTCTACTTCACTATATTTTGAGGAAAATATTGTACTTTTTACTCCACTACATTTAACTGACAGGTTTAGTTACTTTTCAGGTCGAGATTTTACATGAAAAACATGATCAGTTTAAAGTGATTTGACAGTATATTAAGTAGCGAAGTTTTCATATAAAATTATATGAACATGTTGCAAGAACCCTCAGGGAAATCTGTTGGTAAAGATCTAACAATTATAAATGCACATTTTCATCCTCATACGCATGTATATATATATATATATATACACACACACACACACACACACACACACACACGCACACACATATATATATATATATATACATATATATGTGTGTGTGTGTGTGTGTGTGTGTAATTTTCTCTAGTCGTGTGGCCATTTCACAAATGTTGGTAAAGATCTAACAATTATAAATGCACATTTTCATCCTTTTATGCATGTTTATACGTATACGACGTATATGTGTGTTTGTGTATATGTGTGTGTATGTGTGTGTGTGTGCATGCGCGTGTGTGTGTAATTTTCTCTAGTCGTGTGGCCATTTCACAAATATTCACCTTAAAATGCCCGGGGAGTTTAGCCCTGTAGCCAGGCACCATATGGCCGTCTCATACAGGATCTACCCTCGTCCTGACAATTAGGACCACAGGCTAAAACCCTGCTGGATCTGGAGCACAGCCAGATGAGAGGAGGACGGAGAGTAGCTGAGAGAGAAGGCCGGGGAAAAACAAGTCACAGTGGACACAGAGAAAGTGATAAAAAGCAGTGGAGAGAGTGAAGACACAAAAGAATCATGTGAGTGACAGAGAGAGAGTGTGAGGGGAGGAAGAGAGGAGGCAGGACGGCGTAGTAATAATGATAATAATAAAAAGAATAAAAGTAGAGAAGAAAAAAGTGTATAAGTGGGCTAAACAATGTTTAGCCAATTAAGCGTTGCAGAGGAATCCATGTGCACAATGAGCCACCCATGACTGAACGCAGAGACAGAGGCAGAGCTGCTTAATTACAGCCTGAAGAGATGGGAGTCTTCATCAGAGCGGAAACAGAGGAAGGAAGGAAGGAAAGGAGGAAGGAGGGAAGGAAGGATGTGAGGAAGGAAGGAAAACAAAGTTGTGGGCTGATCTGATGTTAGCCTAGTTTGTCTAAAAACATTGATAATGTTACCTATTTATTAGCCGTCCCTACTGATGTACCTGTGAAATAAAAAAAAGAAAAGAAAGAAACATAAATCACCTCCCAGTTCACACAAACACTCACACACATGCAGTCACACACACTTGTGAATAAACAGAGAGAAGGGGGAGTGGATGAATTATGATGGTGAAATAAAAACACAACAACCCAGGAGGCTTATAAAAAAAACAAAAACAAAAAAAAAACATCTCGCCTCCAAACAAAAATAACACGGAGAGAAAATAAACGTCAACACAACACGAATGTATTCAGCTTTAATTTAACCAAGATCTAAAAATGATCAAATCTAACAACTGAGAACAAGAAGTCACAGTGTGTTTGGAAGCTATGCATAAATATGAATACATTTTTCAATGAGGAATCACAAATTGAGTACACTTTCTTGTGAATAAAAACCAAAGTACACAGCACAGAGAGTAAACGTAGCCGATAAACACAAGCACCTAATTAAGTAATAAAAAAGCCGTATATCATGATTTATATTAACATTCAGCGCCAAAGCAGCAAGAAGTGTGTTTTTTATGTAACAAGGTGTGAAGGCCAGGGTGCTGGTATCTATACTATAACATAATTCCATAATATAATAACTATAACATAATTCCAGGTGCAGATATGAAAAATAAACAAATAAATAGACCATTGTATTTTAATGTAACTCAGAGTTTTGCTGTATCGTTTATTATTATATCAATATACTTTTTAGAGATATGATCCAGACCAGTGTGGGAAGAAGTATTCAGATCCCTTACTTTAGTAAAAGTACTAATACCACACTGTGAAATTACTCCACTACAAGTAAAAGTCCTGCATTGAAACTTACTGAAGTAACAGTACAAAAGTATCAGCATTAAAATGTACTGAAAATATAAAAAGTAAAAGTATTTGTTATGAAGAATGAACCCACTCAGAATGTTTTATATATTCTAAATATATTATTAGATTTTTTGTATTGATCACAATTTTAATTTTAACCCTCATTTTTCTCATTTTAACTACTAAATATACTGTTTTGAGGTCCTGCATTCAAAACTTACTGAAGTAAAAGTACAAGTAGCATCAAAATGTACTGAAAGCATCAAAAGTAAAAGTCATTGTAAAAAATGTTTGTAGAAATTACATTAAAAAACTGTCAAACTGCATCACAAATAGCGTATAAAATGTTTTTAATTACCATTAATCAAGGGAAAAGTACAATGTAAAATGTAAATGTAAAATTAAAGGAAAAATACCATAATGTCACAAGGACACAATAACCCGAAAATAAAGGGACTATTCAGTCAAAATTAAAATTTTTGATAATATTTACATAAATTTAAGTTTACAGTAGAAAACCCACTAACTGTAGTTTTTTATGGTGAAGTTCTGGCAACCACAGCTGCTGGTATTTTATATTTTATTATAAATTAAACAGATTTTTTTTTTTTTACAGTGTATTTGTTTTGCAGAATGGACCCACTCAGATCCTTTTATATATTCTAAATATATTATGAGATTATTTGTATTGATGCATTTATGTAAGCAGCATTTTACTGTTATCCTGGTAGGTCTAATTTAACCATTTAATATACTTTTATGTGGTTTAATTTATAAACATGCATATTCACTTTAAATTAATCATGTTTTTATGTTAAATCTCGACCTGAAAAGGAACTAAAGCTGGCAGATAAATATATCGGAGAATATTTGCTTAAAAATGTAGTGAAGTAGAAGTATAAAGTTACAAATGTTGAAACACTCAATTAGAGTACAGTACTTGAGTAAATGTAGGAGATTATAGTTACATTCCACCAGTGGTTGGGACGCTGTAAACAAATTTAACAGTAAACAAAAAAAATGAATAAACTGTACCGTGGATACAAACAGAAAATAAATTAATCGTAGAAACAAAAAAATGAAGCTTCAAGGAGCCATTTGGTTTAAAGCAAGAGCTCCATCTGGTGTGGGTAAAAAAACAACAACTAATGATTCACAAAGCTTCATCTGGACATCACTAGTTAAAAGTTACCACACTGAGAGGAGAAACAATGATGTATTAAGGATGAAAGACAATCTGTGCATACAGTACATACAGTACAGTACATACACTTCACATTATACAACCCCGTGATTCTGAGACACGTAAAATGAATCCAACACTAATCCTCCTGACCCTTTATCTTCAGCACAATGAGTCCTCCAACACAAAAGTCAGCAGGATTACAGAAAAAGGACTGACCTGGTTTTAATGAAACTTTGTGGAATATTCTAGCATGGGACAAGGAGGAACCTGTAAAATGTTCAGAGTGGATCCAAATCACGGAGCAGACACTGAGTTGTGTGTCATAAGAGGCCCCACGATATGATTTTATCCCCACACTTGAGTCATGGTATGATAATTTTGCGATTTTAAGCATTTCCCGATATGGTGAGTATTGCGATTTAACTGTTTAACTGCATTTTGTGTCCACAAAATTGAGTTCAGTCAAGAATTGTTTTGTCCAATAAGAGAAAATTCTCAGTCTATTCATCTCCATTCAGTCTTTTTATTTCTTCACAATGAGAGTCAAACCCACAGACTGACCAACAAAGTATTCTGTCAAACTGAACTCAACTGATATCAAACATGTATGGACGACAACAACTGCAGCACTTAATCAAACTTTCAGAAACTTTAAGCTCCACTGCTCTGAATTTTTTTGAAAGAAACATAAAAAAAGCATAACTTTACAGCGTTATTTCTACAACTTCCCAAAACGATTCCTTAGATCTTCTATTATCATATGATACCAGTATCTCCAGTGTTACTAAAAGAGCAGTTGGAACACTAAATATCGATACTTGGCGGCCATGAATGAATATGATATTACCATGCAAAATATTGCAATACTATGTTGTATTGCTTTATTCCCCCACCTCTTGCAGACACACCATTTTTCTTTTCATGGCCAAAGGTCTGCACTTCTCAACAGTCATTCTAGTTGGTCTTGTTTATGGGGAGATCACGGCAGGTTGTATTTGCCCACCTGAAGGTCCCCACTTCTATAGGTAAACTCTTAATTCCCAAGCATTAATAGAACATATTTTTTACAGTGAGCTGTAATTGTTAATGTTCCTCCTGTACTAGGAGGAACAGGGTCTAAAGTGACCCGACTGAGTTTTTATATTCTATATCTTTGCAATAAATTAATTTCATCATTCAATATTCCAGGTTTTCCTCAAATAACTTGTTTTTGATCATCATACGTCCTAATTTTTTGTTTTCATTTCTTACTTTGGTAACACTTTACAATAACCATCATTTATAAATGGTAAAGGGATAGTTTATTAATGTTTAATCATAATTTATAAACTATATATAGGCCATTTAGAATGGTAAATACATAATTTATTAATATTTAAATGACAAATAGATGGTATATTAATAATAAGTAAGTTTATAGTTACTTTACCATCAACAAACAATTGCATTATAATTAATAGTTCATAAATGGTTGTAGTTGCACTCATTATAACATTTGTAACACCATATTAAGTATGTTAATGATTTTGAAATGATTCATATACCTTTAAGAAATTTGTTGAAAACATTTAACGATTAAATATGTATAGCACTTTGTAAATGGTTAATAATTGGTTTATAAACCATCTATAAACATCACTTAGTTGGTTATTGTAAAGTGTTACCCTTACTTTTTGAATAAAAACCCTTTTTGTATCACTACGCCTCTAATGAACAATGTCATTTTTGACCCATGTGTGTAAACTTGATGTAATAATACAAAAACTATTTTTCTTCATAAAGTATGAAAGGAAAAATGGATATAATGATCTGTTGTAATAAAAAAATATATATTCAAACACACAGCAGCATGAAATACCATGGGAAATTAATGCAGGTCATTTTTGACCCATGTTGTGCATTAGAAGGTGTTTATATGTTGTGCATCATAATGCTGAATTGATACATTGTAGAAAACATTACATCCACACATACCACAACCGAAACACTTTATATACAGTCTGGAACAACTGAGAATAAATAGTTCATCTTCAACCAGTTAAAAGCAGCTTGAACCTGGTTTAATGTTTAATGTTTAACACATTTAATGCAGCACACAATACATTCACTATTTATGTCTGTGTATAAGCTGGTTAAAGCGGAAATATTAATAATACTGAACATTTAAGTTGATGGTATGTATCCCTGTCCACCTGATGTATGAGGGTTATATTAGAGTCCACTGAGGGGAGGGGAGGAGAGAGAGGAACTTCTTCATTTATTTTCTGCTGTGCTGCCTGGCACACGTGTTTAGCCCGGGGTGACGGCGAGCAGGAAGTATTTCTAAAAACAGGGCAATTCTGGAAAAATCACTGGCAGCTAAACACCCCCCTCCGCCCCCCCCCTCGATGTCTTTGGCTGGGTCATTGCATAATTTAGCAATCAACTAAATTAAGGTACGGAGAGATGAACTTGCAGCTCGTGAGCATTTGTGTCAAGTTCATCGGCTTTTGCAGGAAAAAGGCGTCCAGGCAGCCGCCGCGCTTTAATGGAACTCAAACTGCCTCGATTTTCATCTGCAGCGACGAGGGAGGGGACTAGCTGGGGCCCCTGCACACACACACACACACACACACATTCTTGTACTTCTATCTTTGTGAGGGCCCTCACTGGAATGGTGAATTCCCTTGCAAGGTTATAATCATTTGGATTTTTCATTAGTTTTAGTTTTAATTTTTACTAGTAGTCAGCACTTAATTTTAGTTGGTTTTAGTTAGTTTTGTAACCACACAATACAGTTTCAGTTAGTTAATTAATTATCTTTTTTTAAACCTAATTGTAACCTTAACCCTTAAAACAAAGTCTGAAATCTCAAAAAAGCCTTTAAAGAAGTGAGGACAGGCCGAAATGTCCTCACTTTGCAAAAATGTCCTCACTCTGTTGGTTAAAAACGTGTTCCGGTCCTCACTATGTAGGAAGCACAAGAACAGACACACACACACACACACACACACACACACACACACACACACACATTCTTGTACTTCTATCTTTGTGAGGGCCCTCATTGGAATGCTGAATTCCCTTGCAAGGTTATAATAGTTTTGGATTTTTCATTAGTTTTAGTTTTAATTTTTACTACAGTTTCAGTTAGTTAAGTAATTATAATTTTTTAAACATAAACCTAATTGTAACCTTAACCCTTAAAACAAAGTCTGAAATCTCAAAAAAGCCTTTAAAGAAGTGAGGACCGGCCAAAATGTCCTCACTTTGCAAAAATGTCCTCACTCTGTTGGTTAAAAATGTGTTCCGGTCCTCACTATGTTGGAAGTACAAGAACACACACACACACACACACACACATAGACACACACACAGGAAACAGGCACCATTTGGTGTTTATGTAAATGTGCAAAAACAAAATGGCTGACTGCCAAATCCTGTCAGTAAACAAAGCTTGTTTGAGTGCCAGGCAGAGTGTTGTTAAGGTGGACTGCTCAGGATGGAGCCTGAGCGGGAGGTGGCCCGGCGAGGCCGAAACACCTTAAACGAGGGTGCCGGTGACCATGTAAAACAGCCATTAACTTGTGATCGGATGCTGGAGCGTTGGTCTGCATCTCTAAAACAGGAACATTGTTCCCGGGCCTCTTGGTTTGGGGGGATGGTTGGTTGTCATGGCAGCCAAACAGCCAATAATCATTCGGCGCAGAACAGTGGATCTGACCTACATCAGCTTGTAGGTTCTGATGGGAGGTCCATTCAAATCAAACCATCTGAAGGCAGAAATCACTGATCAGAGCTGTGATGCTGCAGTTTGTCTGGGCGATCACTTAACAGTCACACAATGATCACTTCACAGGGATCAATGGAGGATTTCCCCATAATTCACTGCAGTTTAAGGTTCATATAAGACAGCTATTCTCAACCTTGGGGTCGGGACCCCAATTGGGGTCGCGAGATGATTTCTGGGGGTCGCCAAATCATTTTAGAAGTCAGCTCTGTCTCCACTGTGTTAAAGTGTTCATGTGTTAATTTGTTTTAGTCTTTTTGGTAATTTAATGTCTTTTTTTGGTCATTTTGTGTCTTTTTTTTATTATTGTGTGGTCAATTTGTGTCTTTTTTGGTCATTTTGTGTCTTTTTTTGATCATTTTGTTTCATCTCTTGTCATTTTGTGTCTTTTTTGTTCATTTGTGTCTTTTTTTGATCATTTTGTGATCATTTTGTGTCTTTTTTTGGTAATTTTGTGTCTTTTTTGGTCATTTTGTGTCTTTCTTTGATCATTTTGTGTCTTTTTTTGATCATTTTGTTTCATCCCTTGTCATTTTGTGTCTTTTTTGGTCATTTTGTGGTCAATTTGTGTCTTTTTTGGTCATTTTGTGTCTTTTTTTGATCATTTTGTGTCTTTTTTGGTCATTTTGTGTCTTTTTTTGGTCATTTTGTGTCTTTTTTGCTCATTTTGTGTCTTTTTTTGATAATTTTGTGTCTTTTTTGGGTCATTTTGTGTCTTTTTTGGTCATTTTGCGTCTTTTTTGATCATTTTGTGGTCAATTTGTGTCTTCTTTGGTCATTTTGTTTCCTTTTTTTGGTCATTTTGTTTCTTTTTTGGGTGATCTGAACTGTGTGTGTGAAATTCTGTTCAGTGAGCGGGGGGTCGCAGACAACATGCATGTTAAATTGGGGGTCGCGACTCAAAAAGGTTGAGAACTATTGACATAAGGGACAGTACATATCATACCCATAGCCACTGGAGACAACTTTTTATACATATGAAGGATGCCCACAATTATATCTCTTTCAGACTTTCAGAGTTCATATTATCTTTACAATATAAATACACATAATAATAATATATTTTTTTTACTGGTTTATAAATCTCTTAATGGTCTTAGTCCAGCCGATTTATCTGATTTACATTTATCCCATGAACCCTGGAGGACACTCAGGTCTTCTGGGAACGGCTTTTTAATAAAACCAAAAATTAGAACTAAAACCCACGGTGAGGCGTCGTTTCCTCTCTGTGGTCCACGTTGGTGGACCTGAGGCCTCAGAGACGTTTCAGATTTTTAAGAGCAAACTTAATACTTATCTTTTTAATTTGGGTTTATTTGAACCATTTTTAGAGATTTTTCTGCTCATGCATCTTAGTGTTACAACATCTTCTCTTTTTATTTATTTATTTGCTACTATTGTTTTCATCATTCTTATCTAGCTTATGTTATCTTTATCTTTTTTAAAAACTTTTTATTGTTATTATTGTTTACTTTAATTTTTTATTTATTTTATCTAATTAGTTGTTCTAATTAGTGTTTCCTCACTGCTCCATGTTGAGATGGCGCTTCCTCAGTTTGTGCTTTGTGTATTTGTATTATTATTATTATTATTATTACTTCCTCCTTTTTTATGTAAAGCACTTGATTGATTGACTGATTGATTGATTATTATTATTATTATTATTATTATACCTATTACTTTCCCTCATGAATGTCTGTGAGGATGTCCAAAATATTATACCCCCTTTCAACATTATGACTTGTGAAATATGCACATTGGACGAAATTATGTTGCATTGGCTCACAGTGATTGTACTCTGGAATGTCAGATAAATAAGTATAACTATAAAATATAAAACTGTAAAAACAGAATATGTGTAGTGGAAATTACTTCCTCTCTTGAGTGATATAATGAATCAAAGAGCATGTGGGTGTTCCTTTAGTTGTCTTTATTATCAGACATCAGAATACACTGCCTAGGTACAGCGGAGAAGAAGAGAAGAGGAGGAGAAGAAGAAGAAGATGACTTTATTAATCCCACAATGGGGAAATTCAACCTCTGCATTTAACCCATCCTTTTTTACAAACAAGTGAACACACCATGCAAGGAGCAGTGCACAGCACATTACTGTGCCCGGGGAGCTGTGCAGGGGGGTTAGGTGCCTTGCTCAAGGGCACTTCAGTCCTAGACCTGTAAGTACCGGGATTCAAACCGGCGACTCTCCAGTTACAAGCCCGATTCCTAACCTCTAGGCCACGGACTGCCCACTTGTCAATTTTAGGGCTGCTGAAAAAAGGTGTCCCTCCAATAAAAGCACTTCTCTCTGCTTTTTCTGTCTGTGTCGGGGCATTTAAACCTTTCTGAAAACCATAATCATAACAACCCACATCTTCAACATATGGGGCACATTTTCCGTGAATGCTCACGCTGCTAAGTCTTATTTTAACTTTAAAAGGAGACAACTTATACTGTTTATATTCTGCTTCCAAACGCCTCTAATATCTGACAAATCGCAGATCCTATTTCTGTTTAAACCGGTTGTTACATGATCGGGAGGTCATACTGAGGCCTTTTGCAAAAGCAGAGGACTTAATAGTAACAGAAAATATACCACAAATGGTTGGTGATTAAGAGTTTAAAAGTCTGATAGCTTGGGGGTTTTGAAATCTGGAAGTTCTGCTCCTGTGCAAAACAATTCAACATCCCCATCGACTAAAGCCTTAAAGATGATCACAGAGTTCAATCAATTTCTTTCTGACATAAGAACACAAGAAGTTTCATAAAGTCTGCTGTTGGCTGTTGCATCAAGCTGAGCTAGTGAGTGTACTCATGTAAAGGTCAATGGTCAATATCGGTGATGGAATGTAACTAAGTACATTTACTCAAGTACTGTACGTAAGTACAATTTTGAGGTACTTGTACATTACTTGAGCTATTCTATTTTATGTAACTTTAAACTTCTACTTCACTACGTTTAGCTGACAGCTTTAGTTACTTTTCAGGTTGATTTAACATAAAAAACATGATCAATTTAAAGTGATTAGACATTTTTTAATTAAAAAAATTATTATTATTATACCATGGTATAATAAACATATCTTTTGGAGCGTCCTGGTGGCTCACACTGGTAGAGCGCTTACCACTAGGGCTGAGTCCTTGCTGCGGCGGAGCTCCCTTTGCCGCATGTCTTCCCCTCTATCACCCCCTTTCATTCTATCACTTTCAATAAAGCATAAAAATGCCAAAAAAATAATCTTAAAAAACAAACAAACACTACCCCTGCCACATAATTTTCTTGAAGTGGTGACTCTTCAACTGACAGTTGAACAGATTTACCCTCTCAGGTCTTTCCTTTATATTCTTACACAACCCTGTCTCATAAACAATATGTTTCCATTACACCAAAATGCAATCTCAAGTAAAGTGCTTTTCAAGGGAAACATGTTTTTTCTTCTTCTACAGTTGTAGTTTAAACAGAAATTTGACAGAACTTGGTTAGGTTTAGTAGGAGATCATAGTTTGGGTTAAAATAAGGACACTAATTATGTATCTTATGTACATTACTAAGTTAACTAAGGTATGTAACTTAAAATAAGTCAACGTGAGTCAAATACAATACATACATCCGCTCCGTCCTCCATATATATATATATATATATACTTTTTCTCACTGTTAAATGTACTAAACACCATATCGCTAACAAAAATATGCTGTAATATTTAATTGTAAAATCTTTAATTTATACAGCATTTATAAAGTATTTTCTTGTCAATTATACGGCAAAACAGCGTTTCTTTTGATGGAAAAACCTTTCATTTATGCAATAAAAAATGGAATAAAATGGCAATCTACGGGAAACGGAAAATCAACAGTGCCAATATCTTTTTACTTTAATACTAAAAAAAGTTCTACTGATTTATTACGGTAAAGTTCTGGCAACCACAGCTGCGATTTTTTTAAATGTAAAAACAAGAGTTTTAAAAAAAAAAAAAGTGTTGTGTCATGCTTGTAACTACTTCACAACTTCCTTTTCCCTCTTTTTCACTTTTATTCTATTGCTTTTTGACATAGGAAGTAGGATGGAAGAAAAGGAAGGATAACTCCTTCTATCTGCCCCTGGCTCTCAGTTTGTGTAACCGCACAGCAGAACTGATAATAATTAGCAAACAGGGACTGGATTAATTTGGTCCAAGTGGTGTCGGCGGGCGGGGCCCCGCCCCCTGCAGCGCGGCGCTGTTTGCTCAGCTCGAGGACGGACGAGGGGGAAAGAAAAATACACTGGCTAATTATTTCAGATAATGCAATTAAGATATGCATATTTTGCATAAATTCCACAATGGAAATGTAGACGTCAGCAGATAAAGAGTGTGTGTGTGTTTTCCTGCACAGCAACATTAATCTCGCCCTGTTTTGGGTCTCTTAACTACACAGAGGTTATAGCCTGTATCGCAACATGCACGTGTGTGTGTGTTTGCCCAGACTAAAAATAAGCACATTTGAAATCTTTTTTCTTTTTTTTTTTTAAATAAATGTTTATTTATCTCTGTCATCCTCAGCTCTGCATACTCATTCTTACACACACACTGTATGCAATAGGCCAGGTGCAGCTGTGTGTCTGTCTGCAATGTGTGTGTGTGTGTGTGTGTGTGTGTGTATGCCTGCGTAAAGTGGTTGGTGTGTGTGTGTGTCTACCTGCTACACTAATGATCTGCAGCTGTCAGCAACACACACACACACAGACACAGAGAGAGAGAGAGAGAGAGAGAGAGAGAGAGAGAGAGAGAGAGAGAGGAGGGTGGAGAGAAATGGGTGGAAAAAAGGCAAAAATACAAGGAAAAGAGAGAGAAAAAGAAAAGGAGAAGGAAAGGGAACAATAACAAAATGGAAAATAAATAGAAAAAAAGTGAGAAAGAAACAAGAATAAAGAGGTGGAAATAGAAAAGTTAAGGAAAAATAAACAAAAAAATGGAAAAGGAGGAAAGATGAGAGGTGAAAATGTGAAAGGAATTTGGAAATGTTGAGAAAAAGACAAAGGAAACAAAGTGCAAAAGTCTGGAGAAAATAGAAAAGAAGGAAAAGAGAGGAAGGAAAGGGAAAGATGAGAGGATGGGATGCGTGGATGGAAGGGAGAGTAGTGTAGAAGTAGAAGAAATGAAAAATGGAGACACAAAGGAGAGGAGGAAGAGAAGGAGAGCAAAGAGGAGAGAGAATTGTTGGCATCTGTCCAAATAGCAGTCTCTTCCTCTCCTCCGTAACGGTTTGAATACTGCTGCATGTCATTAGAGCTGCCAATCAACAGCTGCCAGCGCTCTGCTGCAGCGTGCAGCCCCATGCAGGATGACAGCTGCAGCCGACGCACAAACCCTCGACGCTTTGTGCTTCAGCTCTTTAAAAGGGTCTGAACCACAGGTTCACCTGCACCTGCATGATGAGGTCAGCAGGTCTTTATCTGGACTCATCACCATTCAAATCTTGGAATGCGCATATTCACATATTGGCCCTCATTTATCAAAGGAGCATAGAAAACGAACGCAGATCTGAGCGTATATTTCAGTAGTAGCAAATATTAAAACGAGAACTTTGAAGGCCGAAGTGGAGAAGGGTTCCATGGGAACAGCAGTTGAACTGTGTGATTTATCAAACGATCGTATCTCTCCAATCACATCGTGAGAATGATCGGCTCCTGATAAATGTGGCGGCTGGAGACAAGCGTCATTTAAATACCACGCCCTAATATATATATTATATATATAACATATACCTGATTCAGATGGCTTGCCTCGAGAGTTTACGACACCGAAGGGCGCAATACGGCCAAAAAGAGGATTTTCCCCTCTAAAGTCAGCTTTATTAGCAAAGCGCACCATTACAAATAACAACAGGAGTAAGTTGTTATTTGCGAAATAAAAAGTCTTTACGAAATAAAAGTACTTATAGTTATGAGCTCAAACAAGTTCACTGAATATTTTGCATTTGGAGCACAGACTTAAACGTTGATAAACAATGTTTTAAAGTAAGTTTTCAGAGGCAGAAAGTGAAACGCTGATGTCCAACAGCTATCTATATCTATCTATATAACATGCAAATATTATTATTATTATGATGGAGAGATATTATTCACTTCTTTACATTTAGTAATAATTCTGTCCCAGTTAGAGGAGTGCGTGGCAGCGGTGATTGGAAATGTTTCTATTGGGTCAGAACCGCTGGTGAAGGAGACGCTGACGTTCTCCTGGGGGAGATCTGATCGTACCCTCCGCTAAAGTCCAAATTGATAAATGAGCCTTGCGTAGAAATGATCTTACGCCCACTTTACGCTCACTTTCTGACGTATGCTCGTTTGACAAATGAGGGCCATTCTGTCTGGTGGACTCTGTGTGGCTCATTGGTGAAGTTGCCACATTGTTGAGTTTTTTTTTTGGTTTGGTTTGCTTCTACACTGTGCTTTATGAAACACACCAAGCATTGTAAACAAATGTCCTTCAGGACAGATCGACTTGATTCGAAAAAGCAAGTTGCTATTCCCGGACATTAATTGGTATCAATGTAATGTCTTGCGATTTAATCCATTAGCTACCATTCTGTCGAGCCTGTTCTCCCGTCAAAAACTTTTTTTTTTAGGTCATGCGTACAGGCAGCAAAAAACAAGCCATGTGTCTGTATTTCACCTTCTGCTGCAATGTGTCTGCTGCAATCTTGCTGACGTAGTCGTGCTTGATGGCCCAGAAAAGTTAAAACAGCAGATTTCCACCTTCAGTAGGAGACAGAGGTGGTAGATTGGTTGAACAAATGGCGGACTTTCACCCCGGAACGTTGGGTTTGCATCCCGTGTGAAAACAAAAGTAAACCATTTTAAATTTAAGTTACGTGAATCACGTTTTTTAACTTAACTAACTTTCATGTAACTTGTGGCAGCCATGTTGTAGCGATGCTGTCATACGTCCGGGAACGGCCCCAGACTCGAGCACGCCCTCTGTTCAGCAAATCAAAAAAAATGCCGGTTTGGGGGATTCAAGATGGCGGCCCGCGTCTACTGATGAGGAAGAGGTCTAGTCCATCCACTGTCTGCTCCGTTAGCCTGCCAATCCCTGGCAGCGGGTTTTCAGTCCGTACTATATACTGTAGCGTTCGCTTCTCACCATTGGATTAATCCTCTTGCTCCAAAACTCCTGGCTTCAACCCGATGGTCCTTCTCCGACGTCTGCCGGCAACCGGGAGGTAAAGCCGCGGTCAAAGCTGGTTTATTAGACGCCGGAGGCGGCACTTAGTTTGGGTTTTGGTTGACCAACTTTTATTTTCCAAAAAACTGACTATTTTGTTTCTTTATTAGGTACCTGAAAAGGACTAATTTTGGTTGAAAGACTATAGACTATGACTAGACTATTTTTTGGTGTTTTGGTTGTATCGTATCAGTATCGTATCAGTTATACCAGATGACGTATGTAGAGCGACAGAAATGGATGTTTCCATAGCTGGACTAGCCCTCTAGCATCTCTACTTTGAGACTAAAATGCTCAGTTGTGCTTCTGCAACATTTTTCTGCAGCATGTTCTGACTCACAGGCTGCTCACAGTCTACCGTGTGCGTGTTTTGTGTTTAATGGGTCTCCTTTGGAAAAGATCATACTTGATTTCTGGTTGTTAGTAGGGACCATGCATGGGTAGGCTGGGTCCTTTGTAAGTCTGACAAATCAAAATACAAAAGAAAAATTGTCAGATTAGCTCTGACTGGCACCCCGGCACTGTCAAACCGCTACAACGTGACCCTTGTAACTACCTCATTTCCAGTATTTACGTACATTTATCTACAGTTTAAACTGTCTTTTATAACCCTAAACCTAGGTCAGTGGTTTTACAACATAAATCGGCAGAAACTGCAGCCTTTTTTACAACAGGACCTTATGTGTTTGCTATTTTTAGAATGCTCCGCAGGCCGGCCTGCGCAGCGATACGTTAATATGTGCCCTGAAACGCGAGCAGCGATACGTCCCCACATGCCGTAATTTGTGGTACTGACACGTGACTTCTTATGCCGTTTCTGTTGGAGAACTTGTTGGTGGCTCATGAGCAGATGACCCTAGAAAATCTAGTGGAAGAATTTAACTTTCATCTGCATTATCTCCATATGATGGACAGCAGGATACTCACTGAATTGGCTTTTTTTTTTTTTTTTTTAAATATCTGGAAATGTAATACTTTCTCTTCTCGTGCACATTCTGTCTGCTTGCAGAAAGAGGAGAGAGACAACAAGGGCTGCTTAAAAAAGAGAAAAAATAAAGAAAGCAGCTAATGTTTCCCAAACCCCTGATTCATTTTACTATTTACTAACCTGGGTTTGTTTCCCTTCTGTCCCATTACCATCTTTTCCACTCAGTTTACTTCAGTGCCATTATTGTACATATGTGATTAAAGTTTAATTGTGTAGTGCAGGGAGTACACTTCAGAATTTGATTGCCTGTAATATAACCATCATTTATTTAAACATATTTATAAATAATTTTCACAACTGGATTACATCAAGCTATGGATTTTCTTGAATTAAATACTTTTTTATGAAACCCAGAGAATATCTGTGATTCGTCCAAGCACCTCACAGAAACACGAGACAGTGAATTTCTTTATTTTCCCATTTTTATTCCATTAGATGGCTGTTCAACATCAATTTTAAGCTACTTAGACAACACATGGGACTTCCATCAAACCATCAAATGGTCTTTAAATTGCAATATTATTTTCCTTCTTGCTGAAACATGAGCAGTCATTGGACTCACTCATTCATTGAAAACAGCAAATGGCCTTAAAGATACCAAAAATAATATTGTTGAAAGTATGATTCGGTCAGGAGGAAAATAATTACACAACCCAGTTGCTAGAATAAAAGTTGACTTTACCCTCCTGCAAACAACTGAAACCCATTCATATTGTGATGTGCAAAGAGTGCTGCTTTAACCCTTGTGTACTCCTAAAAAAGTATCCAAAAATGAACAATGCTTTCAAAACATAATGTCAGAGCCATTTTGTATATTGTGGAGAAGCTGATAAATAATTCAGATTTGATTCAGACTTCTTTATTGAGGTTGTAGGAATGCCTATTGGTTAGTAGTAATTGCACTCTTCTTATTGGCTGAGACGTGTGTAACGTCATAATTACGTACTTTGTTTTAATTAAGATTATGGAGACGAGGAGAGCACACTAGTTTTTGACCGTGCTCATAATTATTATTTTTTTTGGATTGCGGCAGTTTATTGTTTGTCATGCTCAAACGAAAGGTTTTCAATAAACCATAAGAAAAAAACTGTGGAACTTTTCGGCTTAAGACACACGTCAACTACATCCTCACACTCCGTGATTGAAGTGTGCGTTTTAAAGTAAAAATAGACGGAAACCACACTAACACATAAGTTTCACTAAAAGTTGACATAACCCACTCTGTACATTCCCATCAAGAAATTATTATTTCACTATTTCACTAACTATTGGAAAAAAATCAGGTTTTATTACTCTTTTTTTCTCTTGAAATGAGGCCTAATTTAGTATATTTGACTAAAATTGACCAAAAATAATGGAAAAAATGTGAAAATTAAATATCAATGTGTTGGTCATGAGTTGCCTTAAAAGGTGAAAAAAAGTTGGTAATAATTTTTTTCTACATGTCCTAAAACCAGTCTAATGTCATGGGGTCCTTTTTGACCCCTGAGGAGCACAGGTGCTTTAAAAATGTATAAAACACGTAAAAATGTGTAAAAAGAGTGTATGATAAGACAGTTGAAATTTTATCGAAATATTATTATAAAGGACACAGACGGGCAAATATGCTGAAAATGTCAAGCATTTCTATGAAAGTTAACCTATATTAATCATATGTTGAAAATGATGACCCCAAGAGTACAGGAGGGTTAAACAGGCTGAAAACATGTGACAATAACTGTTTTTGACACTTTGGTTAGGGTTAGGTACCAAAACCACTCAGTGAAGGTTAGGTAAAAAAAACAGGGTTAGTCTTAAAAAAACAACAATTATAGTATAACCAGTGGTAGAAGAGGTATTCAGATCTTTTACTTCAGTAAAAGTACTAATACCACACTGTGAAATTACTCCACTACAAGTAAAAGTCCTGCATTCAAAACTTACTGAAGTAAAAGTACGAAAGTATCAGCATCAAAATGTACTTAAAGTATCAAAAGTAAAAGTCACTGTAAAAAATGTTTGTAGAAATTACATTAAAACACTGTCAAATTGCATCAGAAATAGGGTATAAAATAAAAAATTTAAAAAATGTATTAAAAATATCACCGTAGTAGAGGTTTTTAATAACCGTAAATCAAGGAAAAGTACAAAACTTTTAAACCTTAGAAAACACAGTTTTTTAAAATTTAAAATTAAAGGATAAATACCATAATGTCAAAAGGACACAATAAACCTAAAAATAAAGGGACTATTCAGTCAAAAATTGTTTTGTTTTTTGATAATATTTACATAAAATTAAATTTATCGTAGAAAACCCACTCACTGTATTTTTATGGTGAAATTCTGGCAACCACAGCTGCCGGTATTTTACCATAAATTAAACAGATTTTTTTACAGTGTACTTGTTATGCAGATTGGAGCCACTCAGATTGTTTTATATATTCTAAATATATATATATATATATATATATATATATATATATATATATATATATAAACGGACCCCAGGAAGGGGGGTAATATTTCCAGAAAAAAGTTGCAAATTTACAAGATTAAAGTGGCAAATCTATGAGAAAAAAAGTTGCAGTTTTACAAGATTAAAAGTGGAAAATTTGCGATAAAGAAGTTGCATTGATTTCATGTTAAATCCCGAGGTGAAAAGTAACTAAAGCTGTCAGCTAAATATAGTGGAGTAAAAAGTACAATATTTGGCTCAAATGTTGTGGAGCAGAAGTATAAAGTTACATAAAATGGTAAAGTAAAGTACAAGTGCATCAAAGTTATATTTAAGTACAGTAGTTGAGTAATTGTACTTAGTTACTTTCCACTACTGGTCATAACTTCCCACAACAGGACACTAACACCAGTCTCCTGGTTCAGAATCCTGGTTTAGGTTTGTTGGTCCCTCCAGCTCCCCTGTGGACCTAATCTGCTTTTAACAATAAATTGCTTTGTCACAGGACAAAAAGCATTGCAGATGAACATATCTGTGGTGTGCAGAAACGTACAATACCCCAACATTTTGTTGCTGGTGACTGGGATCTGTTTGCATCTGCATATAATGCATTTTGCTGACTCGTTCAAATCAAACTAAAAAGCAAATTAGAGAAGTCCATTTACATCAAAACAGTAAAAAATACATCAAATCATCAAGGCATCACTGCCTAACAGTCAGTCAGTAGAGTCTCAAATGAAGTTTTACTTAATCTTAAATCAATCAGACTTCATTTGTGTAGCATTTTTCATAGAAGAGAGATGCAACACAAAGTGCTTTCCATAAAAAAGGAGAAAATAATAATAACAACAACAAAACAAAGAAAAAAGCAAACACCCTCCGCCCATCCCCAACCCTCCACCCCTGACCCTCCATCCACCATCCCATTAAAAACAAAGCACAAACTGAGGAAGCTCCATCTCAACATGGAGCAGTGAGGAAACACTGGAGGCATCTTAGAAATGAATTAGAGGACTTCCGGTGAGGCACGAGGCAAGATGGCAGCACGGCACTGAGCACCGACCTACAACCCTCCTTTTACATGCTTTTCTGGGCTCAGAAACAGTCTTAATATACTGTAAATCTGATTGACGACGTTACGAGAGACATGGCCTCAAAGAATAATCCAACCCCCGCCAAGAAACAAGATGCCAACCGACGAAACCAAACTAGCGATCCACCAGAGGATGTGGCTAAGCTAATCAAGCTAACGTTGGCTGCCAAGATGAAAACTTTGCAAGAGACGGTAGCACACAAGCTAGAGGTGTCCTTGGAAAAAGCTCTGGAACCGATACAGAAGCATATGGCAGAGAATGGCGACATATTACGGTCGTTAAAAGAGCAAGCTGACATCCATGCTAAGAAATTCAACACCGTCTTCAACAAAATAGACGGCATCCAGACTAGCTTACATAAAAACGAAAAAGACACTAAATCCTGCATCACGGAGATGACAAAGCTACGAAAGAAGCTAAATGATCTGGAAGACAGATCCCGGAGGAATAATGTACGTCTAGTAAACTTACCGACCGGCGCGGAGGGTGACGACCCGAGAGGCTACCTACAGAAGATGCTACCAAAGTGGATTCCTACGCTCGGGGGCTCCCAGGGCGGCCGGATTGAAATCGACAGAGCACATCGTATCTTCTCGAACAACTCCAACAACACATCGAGACCGCGGACCATGATCTTCAGGCTCCTGAGATACACCGACCGGCAGGCGGTCCTCGAGGGTGCGAGGAAGGCTAATCCTACGCTCCCCGACGGCACCCGGCTGCAGTTCTTCGCTGATTACAGCCCAGGTACAACACAGGAGCGGCAGGAATATAGAAGCATCCGCGCTAAGCTGCGACAGAGAGGGATCGACTCCTTTCTTCTATACCCGGCGATCCTGAGAGTGAATTTCAAGGGGAGACAGATGTCGTTTAACTCAGCGGCGGAGGCGACGGAGGCTCTGAAGGCGGAGGTGACGGGAGACATGGATGAAGACCGCGGGCCGAGTTCAAGCGCACCGCAGGATGAGACTGAGCTGAATTGAGCGCCGCGAGCAGCCGACATGTACACTCGTACAGACGCGGGCAAGTTAACAGTTTGTGTGTAGAGTCAGATCACCCTGTTGGGAGAAGCACTTTACAATGCCCACGTTTGAATTGTTATATAGGGCCAAACTGTGGCTGAGTTATGTGGGCTGAAGTTTTAGGCTAATAGCTCAGCAATCTTTCTAACAAAGTTTATAAGAAGAGCTGTGGCATCACTTCTGGCTTATTAGAGAGCTGAGGAGAGTTCTGCTTCCATGTTATAGTTCGGTTATTAATGGTACTGTTTATAGATGTTATTGTTTTTGAGAATGGGGTTAATGTCACTGGTTTGACTGTCTATGAGTACTGCCTTATTTTCTGAGATGGACTCAGGTGAGGGGGAGGGACAGTTAGTGTTCAGTGCTTGACATTGCTAAGTGACACTCACAGATGTTACAAGATAAGGGGGTGGGGGGGAAGGGAAAGGGAAGGGGGGGCACTCAGGGTTCCACCACCAATATACAGCAGAAGTGCAGTTTAACAGACAAGCAGGAGAACTTAAATGTTGTATCATTTAATGTGAGAGGAATGAACTCTCCCTACAAACGGTCAAAGATTTTAGATTTCTTACGAAGAAAGAAGATAGATGTTGCGCTCCTACAGGAAGCGCACCTAAAGCCTAGTGATGTTTCTAGAGTTCAAAACCGCTTTTACAAACCTATTGTGGCCTCAGCTGATGGTTCTCGCTCAAAGGGTACAATGATATTAATGAGACGTGGTATTAATGTTGCAGTTGAAAGAACTGGTTCGGACAATGGGGGTCGTCTAGCCTACTGCTGCACCTCCATCCAGGGTAAAAAGATAGCATTTATTAGTATTTATGCTCCAGCTGTATTTGAAGCAGATTTTTTTCCCATGGTTACCTCACAATTATTAAAATTAAGTGATTATCAACTATATGTGGGTTCAGACATGAATGCTACGCTAAATAGTAATATTGATAAATCATATTCAAATGTCTCAAGCTCCCAGGACTCGGCCTCAAAAGCACTTAATCTCTTTATTAAGGACTTAAATTTAGTGGATGTGTGGAGGGTGTATAACCCAACCATTAAAGATTACACTTTCTTTTCTTCAAGACATAAAACGTTTTCCCGAATAGATTACATTTTTGTTTCCTCTGGCCTGCTGCCCTCTGTACACTCAGTGGAATTTTTACCCAGACACTTATCGGATCACAACCCAATTATATCTACTTTTAATTATGGCAAAATTAAAAATAAAGCAACTAGGTGGAAATTTAACCCCACACTTCTAAAGAATGACAAATTCTTAACACAGCTAAGAGTTAAACTGACGGAATTTTTAGAGTTAAATAGAAATGGTGTGTCAGATGTAACAGTGGTTTGGGCCACCATTAAAGGCTTTATACTCTCAGCTCTCCCTCGGGGGAAAAACACGTAAAATTTGGCTGGCAGGTCTGACAGCAGCAAAGAAAATTGTTGTTCAACGCTGGAAACCTCCCCATGACATCTCAAAAACTCACTGGCTTCGAAGCTTCTTGGACATTGCATACCTGGAGCTATCAACAGCAAGGATAAACAATGCTAAAACAAGCACAATTACAGCATGGACGAATCTTATATCTGACCTAACAGAACTTTTAATGAAATAGCACACTGCTGGGTGGTGAGTGGGTGGAGGAGGGAGGGGGGTGGGTGAAGGAGGGAGGGAAGGAGTGGGAGGGAGGGAGGGGGGTTTTGGGGTAAAATGTTGAATGTAAAGTGGAATGTACTTGGAATAGATCTGTTGTACATGGAATTCAAATAAAAAGTTAATAACAAAAAAAAGAAATGAATTAGATAAAATAAATAAAAAATAAAGTAAGGTAAGATAAAATTAAATAAAAAATAAAAGTTAATAATAATTACAATAAAAAGTTTTAAAAATAAATAAATAAAAAGCTAGATAAAAAGATAAAAACAATAAACAAATAATTAAGAAGTAGAGCATGACAATATATATATATATATATATATATATTATCATGCTTCATGCTTTCATTTTGACTTACTGGATCAACATTTTATACAAAAAACACACAGGAAAACACACAGAAAAATCACAAAAAAGCATAAAAATTACAAAAAACACATTTAAATTTTTTTTTTACAAAAAATATAAAAACACAAAAAACATTAAACCCAAAAAGATTGCATTTAAAATGCATTGAAATGCTGAATGCACGCTGCAAAATGAAATAAAATAAAAAAAAAAATCTTCAAAAACTTCATTAAAATCATGCTAGACTTGGTCGAGGTAGTTTTAACCTTTGCTGAAAAAGAGTTGATGCGATAATGGGACTTGGAAACTTCCAGAAAAGCCAGAACTTTAGAGTTTTCCCCTCAATAACCTCAGAATTATTGCTTATTAGTAGGAAGTTGTTGTATATGAGTTACGATCTTAATATGTTTTACTTTGTATGGACTTTATAAGTCTCTACATAGCGGTGAACGAAACCATGGAAACGGCAAATAGCCACCTTCTCCAGACCTTTGACGTGACTGGTGGCTCCTTTAATCCTATTATAGCATTGACAGAAAGTTCAACATTGCTTTAAGATGACGGTGTTCTTTCACACACCTGCTCCAGACTGGTGGAAAAAGAGAAACATAAAAAGAAAGACAAAAACGTAACGTCACCTGTGGTCAGATTTAAATCTGATACCCTCATTCATCACAGCAGCGTTTTCCAGACGGGGAAACCCAAATGTCAAAATAGTGGAACAGGAAGAATGTCTGTTGTCCTGGCAACCGGTAAATATTTAAGGATGTGAGGAGTTTGTTCAACTGGTGAACTGATGGCTGAAGGCTCTGGGCTCACCCTGCTGACATCTGTCTGTCTGTGTTTTCATCTGTCCGTCTGTCCTCAGCTTGACTCTTTCTCTATCTGTTTCTTTCTTCTCATCCATCTGTACGTCTTCCTGTCACCTCACTGAGCTTTAGAGTTAAGACAACAAGTAGAAAAAGCAACAAAATTAAACTTTAGTTTGTTACTACTTTGTAGAGATGGGGGAAAAATCAATACAGTTGTCGAAGTTGTCAAACAACTTTGTGTTAATTAGCTAGTGAGCTATACTGCCCTACAAAGTCTAACTGCAGTAGCTACACAAAGGGTTAAACTGAGAAAAACTGCTTTAAAGTTTTTTTGAAAGTTTTTTAACTGGCCAGCAAAATGGGTTATAGGTAGGTAAGTGATATGACACTTATTTCTTCATGTATCGATGACATAATCCACCTGGAATATCTTACAACATTCACTCAAACTCAACACAGTTGTAACTCTGGGCCAGTTTAAAACTATGATAACCAATAACTCTGCCTTTCACTGAAACTGTTTTTAATGTTTTTGCATGTGTTTTGTCTGTGCTGTTTCGTGTTTTCTCTGTACTCCTGACATCATTGCAAATGAGGGGTTGCCCTCAATAATTCCTTGAGAAAATAAATAAAGGATAAATAAAAAAAATAAAAAAATGTTATGCTCAAAATCATGATCATTTATTTGACCTCTGACCCCCAAAACGTAGTTACTGCACTCTGGTTTTGCTGTAAAAGGTACTAATAGTGATGCAGAAACTGTTGTCTGATGTTGTTGTCTTTTTTCAGCTTATATATTTTGTTTTCAGTGAATAAACTATTTCAAATTGATTTTGTTGTCAGTGTATTTAAAAGTGTTTAACAACTCTATTTAAAGATTTGTGTATTTTAGACTAAATATTATAAAGAAATGTTATATTTTAGTCTTAATATAATTTTATCTCACTTTTTTACTTGATCACCATCTAGATCAGGGATGGGCAACTAGAGGCCCGGGGGCCGCATACGGCCCGCACCCTCATTTGAAGTGGCCCTCAGTAAAACTACATGCATTTGAGCATGAATTCTTAAAAGTGCTGTGTAAAAACAAAATTACAAAAAATTACAAAATTACTTCTTGCAATTAATGTTGGTCTGCTGTTCTTGCACTGAAAAAAAAAAGAAATCACAGTAAGTGGTTATTTTTTATTAGCTTCAAACCTTTTTGTATTCCTATTTATACTGTTAAACATGCATTTGAGCATGAAATATGTTAAGTTACTGCACAGTAAACATATTTAAAATTGCAGTTTCATCATATCTGGCCCATCCCTGATCTAGATAATAATTTCCCTTTCAAATAAGCTTATCATTTCTATTATTTTTATGTTTAAATGAGTATATATATCCAAAGCAGGCCGTGGTAAGTGCAATTTCTGCTTGGTTATGAGTTGGATTTTGTGTGTTTTATATAATTATTTCTCTGACGTAAAGCAAAATTGAAATCTTAAACTTTGTCACAAGATAAAACAGATATTAAGGGGTTCATTTTTAGTTATAACTCAATTTAGACCAAAAATGTAGTTACTGCAGTTAGACTTTGTAGGGCAGTATTGCTGACAAAATCAGTCAGTGATGACCTTGCAATGGGGGAAACAGAAGGTTTCTGGCAAATCATTGTTAACATTTCAGTTAAAAAAAATAAAAGTCTTGCTACAAACTTAGCTACAATTCCAAAAAGCTAATAATGTGAATATGCCGTAACGCCTGGTTTGCTGCTGTTGTGCCTGAAATCAAAAGCCTTTTTCAAAATAAAATTAAAGTTCTGATTTCAAGTTGTCCACCGTTCTCATTCATCAACAGTAACAATACAATGCAATACAAACCATACAGGGAGGAAAACAAACAAACTAACAAATCTAATGTGAAGTGTATACCAATGGTGGAAAGTAACTAAGTACATTTACTCAAGTACTGTACTTAAGTACAGTTTTGAGGGACTTGTAATTTACTTGAATATTTCCATTTTATGTAACTTTATACTTCTACTCCACTACATTTTGGCAAATATTGTACTTTTTACTCCACTACATTTAGCTGACAGCTTTAGTTACTTCCCAGGTCCAAATTTAACATAAAATCATGATCAATTTAAAGTGATTAGACGTTTTATTAAACCTCATAACAGTATATTAAGTAATTAAAATGAGCCCTACCTTGAGAAGATTCAATTGCTACTTACATAAAGGCATCATTAATAATAATAATCTAATAATATATTTAGAATATATAAAACAGCGGAGTGGGGTCATTCTGCATAACAAGTACTTTTACTTTTGATACTTTAAGTACATTTGTATGCTGTTATGACCAGTGGAAAGTAACTAAATACTGTACTTAAATATAACTTTGATGCACTTTGAAACTTTGAATATTTCCATTTTCTGTCATTTTATACTTTTTCTTCTACTATAGGCAAATATTGTACTTTTTAATCCACTACATTTAGCTGCCAGCTTTAGTTACTTTTCACCTCGAGATTTAACATGAAATCACTGCAACTTTTTACTCGCAAATTTGCCACTTTAATCTTGTAAACTTGTGACTTTTTTCTCGAAATATTACCGGGGGCCGTATTTTTTTTTTCTTCATATTTGGCCCTAATACGCCGTCGTAAAACACTGCTGACATAAATGCATCAATAATAATAATCCAATAATATTTTTAGAATACATAAAACAATGAGTGGGTCCATTCTGCATAATGATATAATACTTTTACTTTTCAAATCAAATCAAATCAATTTTATTTATATAGCCCAAAATATAATATAGCCCTCAAAGGGCTTCACAGACTGTACATGGTACGACATCCTCTGTCCTTAGACCCTCACATCGGCCAGGGAAAAACTCCTTTAAAAACCCCTTTTAGCAGGGGAAAAAGAAGAAGAAACCTCAGGGAGAGCGACAGAGGAGGGATCCATCTCCCAGGACGGACAGACGACAATAGATGTCGTTGTACAGGGCAGATCAACAGAGTAGAATAGAGTAGATAGAGGTTGGGGGGGGGGGGGGGGGGGGGGGGGGGGGCACAGCAGCAGGTGATGATGCGCCACCATTGGCCAGTAGTGAGTGTAGAGTGGACCAGGAGAGGAACATTCCCATCTGGGGCCAAACCAGATCCACAGCAGTGAGACCAGCAGGAGTGATGGAGCAGGACCACAGCTCCACACCCTGTGAAGAGAGAGCAGAGAAAAGTGGAGGACTCTGGGGATAATAAAAGCTTGTGTCATGTATTGTTGGGAAAGAGAGAAAGAGGGCCCCGGTGTATCGTTGGGCCCCGACACATTGGGCCTATAGCGGCATAACTAGGGGCTGGTCCAAGGCCTCGGCCAGCCCTAACTATAGGCTTTGTCAAAGAGGAAAGTTTTAAGTTTACTCTTCAATAAAGAGAGGGTGTCTGCCTCCCGTACTGACACTGGGAGATGATTCCACAAGAGAGGAGCTTGATAACTGAAGGCTCTGGCTCCCAATCTAGTTTTAAGGACTTTAGGAACCACAAGTAACATAGAATTTTGGGAGCGTAGTGCTCTAGAAGGGTAATATGGCATTATGAGGTCTTTAAGATATGATGGTGCCTGACCATTTAGAGCTTTGTAAGTAAGAAGAAGGATTTTGAACTCAATTCTGGATTTTACAGGGAACCAGTGCAGCGAAGCTAGAACAGGAGAAATATGATCTCTTTTCTTGGTTCTTGTTAGTACACGAACCGCAGCATTTTGGACTAACTGAAGAGTTTTAAGGAATTTATTGGAGCAGCCTGACAGTAAGGAATTACAGTAATCTAACCTTGAAGTAACAAAAGCATGAACTAATTTTTCTGCATCCTTTTGAGACAGGATGTGTCTAATTTTTGTAATATTACGTAGGTGAAAAAATGCAGTCCTTGAAGTTTGTTTTATATGGGAGTTAAATGACAGATCCTGATCAAAGATAACTCCGAGATTCCTTATGGTGGTATTGGAGGCCAGGGTAATGCCATCGATGCTAATTAAGTCTTTAGATAATGAGTTTCGGAGGTGTTCGGGTCCCAGTACAATCGCTACTTTAAGTATATTTTGATGCTGATACTTTTGTACTTTTACTTCAGTAAGTTTTGAATGCAGGACTTTTACTTGTAGTGGAGTCATTTCACAGTGTGGTATTAGTACTTTTACTGAAGTAAAGGATCTGATTATTTCTTCCACCACTGGTTAATTGTAGTTCCTGATAATATGTGGTGTGGTTGGGTGAATATCAATCAAGTACTGGACCTAATAAAAGTTCACTTTTTACACTCTTTTCTTGACTTAGGCTAAATGAAGTAATGGTGAAAATATTTCCCACAATGGAGGATCACTCTCTCTCTATCTCTCTCTCTCTCTGATTACATCCCAATACGTCTCTCTATCTCTCGTCCACAGCAGCTGCTCACCACTTCAGTGTGTGTGTATAATATGTGTGTATGCGTGTTTGTGAGATCAGATACACAGCATATTTTCTCACCAGCTGAGTGTATGGGAAATGGATTATCCTAAAACCTACAGGTTTACATTTCATTACATTTCCGCCTTCAAGCTCACAAGTCGACACTTATCACAATATCAGACACACGGTTCACTCACAGCCCAAGGCCACCGATGGTTCTTAATGTGTAGTTAATTATTAGAAAGAGAAAGAAGGGGTGTCATTGAATGCTGAAAAGTGAGAGAAGAAAAAAAAAACTAATTTCCTAGTTATTATTTTGTCACTTAACTCTATCACATTTGGTCATTGGAGTTTTAAATGGTAGTTTTTTTTTGCAGTGGCAGCAGCTTTAGTTCAAAACTGCTGTTCAAAGTTCTCTAGAGAATGAACCACAGTCACTGGTCAATGGAAAAACCCATGAATAATACTTTAGAATTTGAATAATTTCTGAAATGAGGATGGTGACACTGGTTAACCAAAACCGCGGTTCAGAGAAAAATATCTGCATAGTTTTTTGCCAAATTCTTAGGTCGCTTTCACAACCCCAGTCCGTTTGGTTCGTCCGAATCATAGTGAAATTGATACATTTGGTGCGTTTTGTATTTAGTCTGGTTTGCTTTCAGTGGAGAAATCTACTCGCACTATTATTTCTTATTGGTTGGAAAGTTGGCGGTGAAATATGTAAACACGGAAATAAACAAAGCAACGTGGAACTGATCACAAACCGAGTACGTGTGAAGGAAATTAGTTTTTTCCTGTCATGGTGGGACATGAAGTAGGCTGGGACCTATTTGATATTCAAGACGCAAGGCCTTGTGGGAACTCAAACTGTGAACTTAACTCTGGTGACAGCATGTGAGAGGGGAACGTGTAGATAAGTGAGGTCTGCCCTTTTGTGATGTGTAGGGCAGGAAGTTAGGGCCAGATTGCCTTTTACTGAAGAGCCAATGCTGGAAAGTGCAACAACCACAAGTCGAGCGGTGTGCAGGACTTTGTTGTTTAATTAACTAACCATCCGGGACTGAGCGGTGTATTGGAATACGGATGTGTTAATAAAACCTGGAGAACTGAGTATTGTGTGCTTCTTGTTTGGCCAGCTCACACATTAACGTAGTGCAATCCATAAAATTGCCAGAACATACGTTAGATTCTACCAGCCGTAATCTGCTCTGGTGTTCACCAAACTATTTTTTGAGAGAAATGTTTAGAAGGAGCTCCTGTTGAGGCTCCAGCCTTGATGTTCCTACTACGTTCGGCTATTTAGATCAATGTGATCATTATGATCATTCTGCATTTGATCAGTGGTAGCCTCCAGAGTGGAACTGAAGGACACAAATGTCATCTTTATAATATTATCTGCCTACATGTCACAAAATGCCTGAGCAGGTAGCCCAACAATCCACTGCGCTTTTGGTCCATTTGGAAACAGACTGATCGTCTCTGGAAGTGGTCTGGGACCGGTTAATTTGGTGCACCAGATCATGATTGGAACGTTCATAAGCGACCAAACGAACCGTAACAAGGATTTAACCACCAGAGTTTGATTAATACGGACTAAACTTTGGGTTGTGAAAGCGCCCTTAGTTGTTATGTTAATAGTCATGCTCTCCAGAGGATGATCCCTGATTTTAGTCCCCTTTGCTTTAGGACTTCCATCAGTACAGACTACTCTCTTCCTCACCAATGTCCTGATTGTTGCAACTCCTTCATATTGTGGCTGTTATAATATAATACTGCATAGATTTATGATTTAACCATAATCCATCATAACAAGTTACAACTTGTCAACTGCCGCCCAGCAAGTGTAGTGGTAATGACTGATGGCGATGCGAAGTTTAAATGGCATAATTCACACTTTGGTGGGAGGGGAGGTGGATCAGGTTAAACCAGGCGGCAACCTCCAGGTCTGAGCAGGGAGGCAAACCAGGAAGTGCCTTGAGCTGCATTCTACCAAAAGTTCCAACAGGGGGCGCTGACAGTGGCTGCAGAAAGATTTCACTTCATTAATTTCAGTACAAAATGAGAAAACTTCTGACTTGATTTATTACCTCAGATTTTTTTTAGGACAACACTATGGTCTCAGTTGCTAGTAAAAAAATCCTCAAGACAATTTGATGTTAATAATGTAAATAATGGCCCCATTTAGAAGAAAATAGAAGATAAAGAACCATATGATTTGGGGCGTGGCTACCATTGATTGACAGGTCACTAACAAGGTGAGCTGATTTTGGTTCCCTTTGCTTTAGGACTTCCATCACTACAGACTCCTCTTCTTCACCAATGTCCTGATATTTACAACTCCTTCATATTGTGGCTGTTTTGGAACACTGCAGCCTCTGGGGACGTCAGCAGTTCTTTAGCACGTTTACACTGTTTTTTAAGTATTTTATTTAACTGAGAATATGAGAGGAGATTGGCATCCCTGGTTTAAATTATCTTGGATATTGATCATGTCTAAAGTGTGATGTTACTCTGCTGGCAGCTGGAGGTCAGAGGTCAGGGAGGATGTAAACACACACACACACATACACACACAAGCCCAACCTTTGTCAGGCAGCAGGTGCAGCTGTTCAACTTGCTGCTGTGGAGGGAAGTGTGTGTGTGTGTGTGTGTGTGTGTGTGTGTGTGTGCGTGTGTGTGTGTGTGTGTGTGTGAGAGAGAGAAAGCAAGGGGAGACAGGAAAAGAAAAAAGGGAAACGGGGAATGGAAGAACAACATCAGAATAGATAGATAGATAGATAGATAGATAGATAGATAGATAGATAGATAGATAGATAGATAGATAGATAGATAGATAGATAGATAGAGTGGATGGATGATTGAGATAAAGGAAGAACAGCAAGATCGAGAGAAGAAAAATGAGGGAGGGAGGGGGCGTCCAACATGAACATCTGGCCCTGCGGCTATAAAAGGACTCCCCGCCACACACACACGCACGCACACACACACCTCCCAGGTGTAAATCTGTTGGGCCAGGTGAGGTTTAAGCTCAGCAACATTCAGACTAAAATTATGATCTGAGTCAGGAGTTCAGTCTGAAAAAAACCCAAAACAAACCGAAAACTGGAAAAGAGCTATTCATTTATTTTCCTTTTGTTCTGTTAATGATGTGTATAACTGTCTATAACCTCTATCAACAGTTTGGGGTTAAAGCTTTTTGGCACATGGGTAATTAGGCGGTAGTGATTAGGGAAGGGGAAAGTGCTGCTCTTTAACTTTCCGCAAACCTGATTTATCCTGCCGGTCCCACCTGTCACACCTGATACAACCTTCCACTCACAAGCTATGTGGTTGCTACTCCCTCAATCTAGCATATAACAAAGGATGATGAAATTGATTTGAAATTGAAATTGACAATAATTGTGGTTTACCAAAGTCTGACTGTGTAGACTGTTGGTATGAGCCTTAGCACCCTATAATGCATGGGTCTCAAACTCGCGGCCCACGGGCCAATTACAACCCTCGTGACAATATTTTGTGGCCCTCACCTTGATATGAAAGTTTTATATGAATGGCACTTTACTGTTTTGTGTGTGGAAGGTAAATGGTAAATGGACCTGCATTTATATAGCGATTTTATAGTCACTTTGCGACCACTCAAAGCGCTTTACACTACAGACTGCGCTCATTCACCCGTTCACACACACACATTCATACTGGTGGCAGAGGTGACCCTAAACGCTGCCACCGGCCACCATTGGGAATTCGTTGCAGCATCGGGAGGAATCTGGGGTTCAGTATCTTGCTGAAGGATACTTCAACATGTAGGCTGCCATGGTCAGGGATCAAACCACCAACCCTCCGATCGGCAGGTAACCCGCTCTACCAACTGAGCCACAGCCGCCCAGTTAAAGGTCCCTTTATTGAGCAAGCTGGAGCTTTGTTTCACTTGTTTATATGACAACATTTACAATAATAATTTTAATAATAATAATGGTAATTTTGTGTCTTTTTTAAATATTTTTTTGTTTTTTTGGGGTAATTTTGTGTCTTTTTGTAATAATTTTGTCTTTTTGTAATAATTTTGTCTTTTAGTAATTTTGTGTATTTTTTTGGGTCATTTTGTGTCTTTTCTTGGTCATTTTGTGTCGTTTTTTAGGTAATTTAGTTTTTTCTGTCATTTTGTGTCTTTTTTAAGTGATTTTGTGTCTTTTCTTGGTCATTTTGTTTCGTTTTTAAGTAATTTAGTTTTTTCTGTCATTTTGTGTCTGTTTTTGTAATTTTGTGTCTGTTTTTGTAATTTTGTGTCCTTTTTTGGTCATTTTGATACTGCCTTCAGCGGCCCCCAGGTAATTTGAGTTTGAGACCCCTGCTATAATGTAATAATTTCTTGATAATGTAATGTAACGCCTGAAAATGTAATAAAATTTGCACTTAACTCGATCGAAAATGTAATAAAACCCAATAATGTAATAACTTCACCAATAATGTAATGAGTTCTTTGCTTTTGATCCTCTAAGTACATTTTGATGCTGATACTTTTGTACTTTTACTTCAGTAAGTTTTGAATGCAGGACTTTTACTTGTAGTGGAGTCATTTCAGTGTGGTATTAGTACTTTTACTTATGTAAAGGTTCTGAATACTTCTTCCACCACTGCTGCCAAACAGAATTTTCCATTTTACACAGAATATTTTTTCTGTCTGACCAGTGTTTTCTACAGCGACCTGTTTTACCAGCCCAATCACTGTCTGTATTTAATTCAAATGTGTCAGTTTGCATGGTTGTTACTGATTAAATATGGTTGAAAATGGATTGAAAATGTTTCCTTAGCTATGTCTCCGTCTCAGTCGTTATCCTGTCAGTATGGAGAGTGTCGAGGTATAAGCACCTCATTCTGTATGTTAGATAGTGTTTAACATCCAAAATCCATCACCAAAAATATGAAAATATGGGAAAAAAGGTTTGGTTTCTACAACAAAAACTGATTTGTGTGTGTGTGTATGTGTGTGTGTGTGTGTGAGAATCTCTAAATAAGGTCACATCCCAACGGGTGAGTGTTGTCTGCAATCTGCTGTTCTGCAAATCAAAAGGTCAAAGGTCACGTTCAGAGCCACGTTCTGCAACTCCACTTTTACTAATGAAATTAATGAGAATTAATTCTATAGAGTTAATATGAATGAAATGTAATGAACTGAGGCCAGAGCAGAGGAACAATCTGGAATCATCTCTGAAGGATTAAAGGTTTTATGCTGATTATGTAATGCCATAATGAACTCATCATTAGGGCAAAACATGTTCTTGTGTTTGTTTTGATGTAAGAAATTGACTGTCTGTTTTTATTTTATTAAGAAAAAGATAGAAGGAAAAAAACCTATGGTCTCTTCTTTGGTTCAGTAGATTTGTCGAAACTGTCACAAATAGAACTGAACCAACTGAGAAGAGCGCCAAGTGTCCAGGATGGAACAAGTGGACTAATTACTCAGGATTATGTGATGGGAATATTTGAAACTGAAACAAGATAACCCCACCAGTGGGTCAATCAGTCAAAACTCATGCTGTACAGCCATACATAGTTTAAATGAATATTTTCACATTATTTTGAACCATACAGAAATGTAGTATTCACACATCATTCAAAAACCAAGTAACATCGATAATTTGTCATTTTACAGTTCAGAGGGTTATTTGCCATTTGTTAATTGACCTTTTTCTTTGCTGTGACCAGCAACTTCGCTGGTTGCCTAGCAACTGCTGAAAGCCAAGAAGTTGTCAGACACATAACCATCCGTAACACACTTTTGTATGAGCGAGATATAACATGTCAGTTAGTGAGCTGTAGATTGTTATACTATTGTTATAAATTGTAGTGGAGATGTTTCCAAATATGTCAGACTGATCCACAGTCATGAAGAAAAATTCTAGTTGATAGAATGTTGCAGCCATAAAAAACAGCAGATTATCGAAATTTTGAATTAGCGCTTATCAGCGGTAATCATCCCATAAGTACGGGTGAGTAGGAGCCTATTCCAGCTTCTAGTGATTCAGCAGGTTGTTATCAGCTCATTCCATAGGCTGCTATATTAACGTGTATTGTTGGCGTCCCTGTATCTATTATGAACACCACCAGGGCGGAAGAGACGTTACGGAGAAAGTAAGAAAATCTAGTATAAAGCATGAAAAGTTGCTGTTAAGGTGTGTGGCAGGGCTGCTGGATGGTTCAAACAAACAAATCGAAGACCGGCATTTGTGTACATGTAAAACCAAAAGGAAATGATGTTATGTGAAGTATCACTCACATTTTTACTAGGACTGTCAATCGATTAAAATATCTTATTGCGATTAATGGCATAATTGTCCATAGTTAACTCATCCATCCTTTATTGCAAATTAATTGCAAATTTTTTCGCTGGATTTGTCTCCAGTTGCTTTCTTGAAAAATAGTCGCTAAGGGGGTCTGAAAAGTTGCTAAATTTAGCAACAAAGTCGCTAAGTTGGGAACACTGCTTCACCGGCATTTACAAATGGCGTGTGTTGTTGTTGTGTAGAGTACTACGTCACATCCCGCTTAGTGATCTATCCAATCAGTAACCAGGCTGTTTTCAGGGGAGAAAAAAGACCCTGCTCTTCTACAGGGACGAAAAAAATCTGTCTGGACTGCTCGTACTGAAATTAGGGGCGTTTCGGCAAGTGAGACCCGCCTCATTCCGGGTATTTTCTGGCTATTACCCGGTAGTGGAAACAGCCCTAATAAGGGACATAGAAACAGACCGAATGCTCAGTTGTGTAGCAGTTCAGCAGTTCAGTTTGTTCGATTTTGTTTTAACGTATATCCTCTTTTAGGGTCCAGTTGTGTTAACAATGTTAACAGTCTTCTTTCCCTCTTTTTTTGTAAATAAAATACACCTTTTTAAAATCTAAAAACTGCACCTTGGTAACTACTTGACCTGTCCTTTACAGCCTCCAACAATCAACATTTTAATTGGTAAATGATGAGTGTTAAAATGTTTCTCCCATTTCAAGCAAATTTCGCGTCAGACATTCTCAGACAATCCAATACTGACACTTTAATGACAATGTAATCCCATCTGCAGCAATATTAAATGCTCAGAGCAAGTCCTTGGGAAGTCAGGTGATGTAGTGATGAGGAGGGTGTGATGAATGTAAGGTTCAAACAAGCACAATCATGTGTCAGCGACGTGTTCTAATCAGCCCTGACACGTCACTTTTCATTGGATTTAATAGGAATCTGCAAGTTTTTGTAGGAAATCATAAAAAAACCTTCATGAGAGTACGTTTCACAGACTGTGTATATCAGGGATGGGCAACTTAAATGCTGGAGGGGGCCACAATTTTTCATGGACACTACCACAGGGCCACATATAGGACTGTGACCTTAACCCTCTGGAGTCACCAAAAGCACCAAAGCATGACTTTTTCATGACATCCAGACTAGAAAACAGCGTGGAGCCCTACTGTAAATTTACCTCTAAAGTTCTGGCTGTAAACTCCATGAGGCCAGTTTCAGTTTGATGATGATATACCAAGTAAAACTGGAGACAAGGTCAAATAGATTTTGTATAAAATGATAGAACTGGATGTAACCCTCTTATATGTTATATTTGGAACCTTTGTTCCCATTTGCAACATTAAGAATTCTTTATTGAGCATGATAGTGTTTTGAAAGTAAAAAAAAGATTCAAAATCACGTTTTATGTTTGACTAAATGAAACAAGATGACCAAAAAAAGACACAAAATGACCAAAAAAAACAGGTAGGTGTATACAGGTAGGATGGAAAGGATTCAAAAATGGACAAAATAGCCCAAGACTCCATAGAGTTAACCAGATATGATGAAACTGCAATTTTAAATATGTTTACAGTGCAGTAACTTAACATATTTCATGCTCAAATGCATGTATAACAGTATAAACAGGAATACAAAAGGTTTGAAGCAAATAAAAAATAACCACTTACTGTGCTTTCTTTTTTTTCTGTGCAAGAACAGCAGCCAACATTAACCAACATTAATTGCAAGAAGTAATTTTGTGCATCTTTAAACTGCACTTTTAAGATTTTATGCTCAAATGCATGTAGTTGTACTGAGGGCCACTTCAAGTGAGGGTGCAGGCCGTATGCGGCCCCCGGGCCTCCAGTTGCCCATCCTTGGTGTATCTCATATAACTTTCCCAACTGAATCAGGCATCTATTCTTCTCCTCCCTACTGTGAACCATCTGAATTAACAAAAACAAATTTACGTTCCAGGGAAGAATGGATCTTTTCGTCCGATCAGTGGTCAGGTGGGTTTCTGGCACTTTTGAGACGGTCCCTGAAACTTTGCCTCCCACCTCCTCTTCTCCTTCTCTTTCTTTCTCTCTGATGGACTAATTATTGTCGTTGTTCTGCCGCTCGCGCTGCTGGCTGCCAAATGGAATTAAAAACCAATTATTGATAAATGAAGAGTGGCTTTAGCTATGTGTGTGTGTGTGTGTGTGTGTGTGTGTGTGTGTGTCTGGAACCAAGCCTAGACCAGAGTACTACATCTGTCATCCAAGCGCCGTGACAACCACTCATGTGTGGCGTCGCATCCTGTGCATTCAACACACACATCTGCACTGCAACGCCTTCGCTGCAGGAGTGTGTGTGTGTGTAAAAACATGTTTCACTGGGCATCTGTGCTTTCATATGTGTGTTCATATGTGTGTACGATTCATATCTGTGACATTTTAGCATGTGCATAAGCACATGTATGCAGGTGTGTGTGCAGATGTGTGTGTGTGTGTGTGTGTGTGTGAGTGAGTGAGTGGAGACTCATGCTATCGTTGACTGTGTGTATGCTGTGTGTGTGTTTTGTGTTGGTGTGACAGATTGACGTGTGCACAGATGGTGGATGATGAACATATGAATTTTACTTCACACTTTACGTTGACATGACAACAGTTCTAAAGCACATATGAGAGGAAAAATACTAATCAAATTAAAAACAAACTTTATTGATCCTGAGGATCAATAAAGATCTTTTGATCACTGCAGCTGCAAGTATATTTGATGTCACAAAAGATGACATGTCATGTCTGTCCATCCTGGAATGAAGGATCTCTGCTCTAATGTTTATTGTCTAATTTTTTTACATCTGCATTAAGAGTCTCACACTGCAAAAAAAGGTGTGTCTAAAAACAAGATAAAAACACTAAATCTGGGGGAAATTATCTTACAGAATGGACAGATAATTTCACTTGACAAGATTTCTTAAATTAAGATTATTAAATCTAGAAATGTGTGAAATGTTGTATGCTTAAAAGAAGAAATTAACTCTTAAAACAAGATAAATTGAAGCTGCAAGCAGCGATGAACTGGCCCGAGCAGAGTGACCTGCAAATTATTTGTTTCTTACCAAGATAAAAAAAAACTTTCGATTTTTAACATTTCATAAAACTTGTAATACAAACAATAATTGCCCTAATGTAAGGACAACTGGGGAATTTCATGGTGATGTGTATTATTACGATTATTATTAATATTAATATTCACTTTGTGTTTCGCAAAATTGGAATGTATTTAACAATACATGGACGATAAAGATTTTCTTTAAATGAGCCAGAAATCTCAACTTCAGTAGCACTCACATATTTAAAGCTTTCCTTTTTTATTTGTGTCTGGATTCTGAAGGTGTTTATAGAGAGATTTGTTCAAATATAATTTATAGTTTGATTTGTAAAACAGTTTATTCTTAAAAAAACATGCACAATTAAAGAAAATAAGTATTTTGGCAGTTTTTTTCTCACTTATGGAGTGATATGCAAAATTAAAGAATAATTTTTAAACCTGGCTTCGTCCAATGTTCAGATTTCGGGTGTGATTCATTGTTTAAATGTATGCAAATTAGAACATATTTAGTCAGATACTGCCTCATTTGAATATTCAAACATTACATTTTGGAAAATCTGAAATTAAAAAAATGATCTTAATGTAATTGATCAGCTGGGGAGGTTTCATTAAGATATCTATTCCTGGAAGAAGGACAGAAACAATATTAATATTTCCTGTATGAAGAAATCAGTGATTCTAACTAGGCCTTGTGTGTGTGTGTGTGTGTGTGTGAGAGAGAGAGAGAGAGTGTTTTAGGTGAATGAGACAACCTCACGTTGTTAAGACATTTTGCAGTTCATTACCAGGGTATTAAACTTGTAAAAGTGTTAAATCCTGTGAGAAACAACTTAGGATAGTATTAGTATTTGACGTTTCACTTCAACACATTATGAATGAAACTGGTAAGCACAGTAGGCTCCATTATTTTTTTTTCTTTTCCAGGTAGGGAAAACTGAATTTAACTGTTAAAAAAAATGTATTTGTGTAACAGAAAACAACATGTACATGAGTATTCTGCATGAAAAACCTGGCTTTTAAAATGCCGGTCTTTGAATTTATGTATTTTCAAGAATAAAGAAAATGAAGCAAAAATGACATGACACAAGTGTAACATGGACAAATAAATGCCATAGAGATTAAACAAAAACAGGAAAGTGTAATAACACAGAGTAATACATGATTAAATAAATAAATAAATAACTGATTAGTGTATACCAGCATTCATAAATACCATACCATTTCATAAATCAGAAAAAAAAACTGCCAGGACTGTTTAGGTCTTTTGGCAGTAATGCAAAAATAACCACTGTAAATAAAATAAAAAAAATTAACCACACACAAATGTCTACATATATACAGTTTGCCGCCCCCCCCCCCCCCCCCCCCCCCTTACACACACACACACACACACACACACACACCTAGTAAATGACTATTAATCCCAGTGATAACAGCCTCACTGTGAATCCATCAATTGATCTCTATCTGTAAGGACCAGGCTATTTTTAGAACTGCTGCAAGGGAATATGTGTGTGTGTTTCTACATGTATATCTACATATATGTATTTGTGTGTGTGTGTGTGTGTGTGTGTGTGTGTGTGTTTGTGGGGGTCGTGGGGTAGAGTTGTTTTCCAGAAAATAGTTTTGTAATTACATCTGCGAGGGGGGAAACTCGTTATCTGCGTAAGCGAGCGGCCGACGGCGAACGCTTTGAAATATGGCTCCTCTTCAGCGCGGCGACGCCAAAATACTGGTAATAACTGCTGATAAACAAGGCGAGTGTAATTGCATCTATTTGCATTTTTAAATAATGCCGCTGAAAAATAAATGTGTTTGCTGTAGACAGTGGCTGCTAGGTGTAAACTGCAGAGTGGCTCACACACAGGGGGAGCTGCTTTTTTTTTCTTTTCTTTTTTTTATATTTCTGCCTGTTTTCATTTCAGATTATCTTTTCAGCTTTTTAATAAGCTGATATATTATCTCATTATTTTTAGGATTAATATTAGTATTATTTCAGAGGTTTGAACCAGGGGGACGCTGCTGCCCTTCAAAAAGTTTGAAATGCTTTTCAATGACATAAAACATTTTGTTTGTTTACTCATTTTACTGGAGCTTTTGTTTCTTTTCCTGTCTCTGTCTCACTGAAACACACATCTGACTAATAACCTGTTTACCTTAAACATTTCACATCTACAGTGACTTACAGAGGAGCTGGCCCTGCCGTTAATCACACACAGTGATTTATGTTTAATACAGGTGATTTCTCAAGTACTACACATATTGGCCTGAGTCAGCGTGAAGTCCACACGACTGAGTCGGAGAATTGATTTTAGACTATTGCAGTGGTTCTCAACCTTTTTTCAGTGATGTACCTCCTGTGAAATATTTTTTCAGCCAAGTACCCCCTAACCAGGGCAAAGCATTTTTGGTTAAAAAAAAAAAAGCCTTAAAAACAGAGCGCTGTGCCATCAGTGTCTGATTTATTAAACTGTGGAACTGATAAACACATACAAAATTCAAACATTTGAAAAAAAAAACAACTATTTCAAACATTTTAAATCCATGACTAAATTTATTGCAAATATTTCTCATCACTAAAAGTGATGTAGTGATTCAAACTAATGTAGTAAAAACAGTGAGCATATAACCATTTAAAACTATAACTGCTACGCTTCAACCACGACTCCATCTTTGAGTTTTCAAGTGATTGACAGGTGATGCCAGGTGGCATATGACAGGTTGGCTCCAACCATCCTGGTACGGGTGAGACTCTGGGTTTTTAGGAGAATGAAATTGAATAGCCTACTGAATATAAAATTAATTTTATGAACTACCCCCTGGAGTGCCTTCCGACGTCTATATTACAGTAAGCACACAATTTTATTGATATTGTAGCGTCCGACCCAACGTAACTACAACATGACGAACTGATCTGACAGCTCCCACTTTCGGTATTATTATTCGGTTATTCGGCCAAACATTTTAATTTATTTGGTATTTGGCTTTGAATATTGTCTGTTTATTTAACGTACTATAATACCCGCAACATCAATGTTACACCTTTCACTGTAGTTTCATTGTCTGTAATGTTATCTGTACAATATGTCACTGACATAGAAACGTGTATGTGGCTGACCGACATGTATGACCGGTGACTTCACTGCACAGTCACAAACTGTGCTGCTCACTGGAGACAGTGATCAAGCAGTTTGACACATTAGGGATGAATTGTGTTTGAGGGAAATATTTTCCCTGGGCATTTTGACCAGAGAGATTTAAAAAATAGAAAATGAACAATAAAATTAATAACAGAATAAAAAGGGGGAATAATCATTAAAAGTAAGATGATAAAAAAAAGTTTTGAACAGCTGTTCCCTCAAAATATCAACAGAGGTTGCTTATTATTTCACATGGTGTGCTGTAAAAATTGCAGTGATATGAAACTGTACTGCAAAAGCAGTTCATATGTTTGCAATTGCTAATCAGGCACAGTAGTGAAAAAAGTTAGTCTGGAGCCCTGCTGTATGTATTGACAATGTCCATTTAATTTAATTTCAGGCAGTCTGGCTATGTGATGATGTTCGATGAAAGCTTGAACAACGCTCTTCAGTTATTGCGCTCTATGATCTCTAATGGGTCGTATTGGTTCAAAACTAAGTCATGGAAATTTGGTAAAATATCATGGAAAAGTTATGGAAAAGTTTTGAAAATTCATTGTTGAAAAAGTGTGGGAACCCTGATTTTAGAACCACTAGACTATAGTATTGATGCCTGGAGCCTGGAAAACTCTGCCGTGTTTTGGTTTTTAATGGTGACAAACCAAAGCATGTTTAGTTAACAGCATTTATCAGTAAAACATAATTAAAAATAAATACACCCTGCGACTGTGAAATTCTTTCAACAGGCTATTAAATGTTGTTGTCTTCTGCTATTAAATGTTTATCATTATCCGGCTCGGACACTGGTGGTTTCACCGGTATTGCGTCCTTCAGTGTCGTAAACTCTCGGGGCGAATTGACTATACATTAGGACGTGATATTTAAATGATGCTTTTTTCCAGCCGCCACATTTACACTGTGATTGGACTGATTCCAACGTTTGATGAATCACACGTGAACCCTGTTGTAAGATGATATATAGATCTGCGGGGAGTGTGTCTATGTTCCCCGGGTCCTATGTTCCCCTCTTTGTATGAGGCTGAGGAACATAGGACCCTTTTTCCCCGCCTCTCCCAAAAGGGTTCTATGTTCTGCGGTCTGTTACTTTTTCCACCATTACTGCCAAATTCCATTGAAAATAGGCCTATGTAGGTCTACAGGCTGTTTGACACGCATATGCAAATAACCTAACCCTATCCCTATTTAAAAAGCCAAAAAATGAACTGCAAAGTAACCAGAAAGTAGCTGCTGTGCAAATTTAAGTTTTGGTCTGCTTGAGCAGCTTTTCTGAAAATGGGTCCTATGTTACCCGTATTGTTACAGGGGAACGTAGGACCCTTTTTGTGAAAAACAGGGAACATTGGACCTTTTTTCTAAAAAAGGGTCCTATGTTCCCCGAGCGGGGAACTACGTTTGTTTGATAAATGAGGGCCATTAGATGTCAAAACTGCTTTTGCTGCTGAAAAACGTGGATATTTCTCCTTGGAGGTTGACTGATGCAGTAGTGGTGGTCATTCACTATCCAAAACTCAATGCACAGTGAACTCAATAGAGGACTATATAGTGTCTCCGATGGCAAAACCTCAATCAGCAACTGTGCTTAATAATTCCTTGTCCTTGTTGCGTAATACATAAAATAGTTAGCAAATAGTTGGAGATAGAGACCTTACTTCTTGGGGGTTTATAAGAGTTTTTTTTCCTGAATCCATACACGTCCCCTAAAGGGATAGTTCAGATTTTTTTTTTAAGTGGGGTTGTATGAGGTACTTACCCACAGTCAGTGTATTCCCTGCAGTAGATGATGTTCCCAGTTTGAAGAGCCAGACATGCTCCAGTCAGGAAACAAATTAATGTATTGCTGCAGACAGGGACTGATGCAAAATGTACTTTAACCACCTAAACAAAGGCCCACCCTAAAATTGTTATACCTGTTTATGTGTACGATATATTAAGGATATGTCCAGCATCCCTATGTTCCCCGGATCCTATGTTCCCCGCTCGGGGACATTAGAAAAAAGGTCCTATATTCCCCGTTTTTCCTAAAAAAGTGTCCTATGTTCCCTGCAATCTATCAATCTTTACAGTAGACTCTCAGCATGGCCAGCAGGCCTACCGTCACATGGCCCACCTTAGCTCAAGCAGCCCAAAACTTACATTTGCACAGCATCTACTTTAGTTTGCAATTCATGTTTTGGCTTTTTAAATAGGGTTAGGGTTAGGCCTATTTGCCATGGAATTTGGCAGTAATGGTGGAAAAAGTAACAGACCGGGGAACATCGGACCCTTTTTGGGAAAAGAGGGGAACATAGGACCCGGGGAACATAGACACGCCCCCGTCTACCGTAGAACTCAATTGTATTCTGACCAAAACAGCTGATGTGCGGCACTGCACAAAGCATATTCTACGGTTGAGATAAAGTATGTATGAATGAATATTTATGATTAGGACTAGTGTTGATAAAAAAACAACAACTATGAAACGAGAAATAATATTAATGTAGAATATTTCTAAAGCTTGATTTTGGAAAACACTTGGTTGTACGAGAGTGTTTGAGTGAAACCAGAGTCAAATTTCTTTTTGGTTAAGATATTTTTTATTTAAATGTGCACTTTATGGAGCTTTGATTAAAAAAAAAGGTACTCCTGTTGTTATACAGTATTTATGTTCACTCAAACGGTTTCAATAAAACTACTTGTGACATGTCAGATTTTACTTTGACTGAACATTTGCTCTCACTTTGCGATAAAAATATCGGGGTATATATCGTATATCGATATTTAGCCTAAATATATCGGGATGTGACTTTTGGTCCATATCGCCCAGCCCTAATACTTACACACACACTCAAGTTGACAGGAGAAGGACTGTCTAAGCACCTAGCTGTATTTTATTATTAGAGGGTCATTCATACATCCACATTATCGCACTCTGTTTCTCTTTTTCCATATCCTTTACCATATCTACTCCATTCATTCCCTCTCTTCAATCTCCATATAACTTCTCTTCCATTATTTCCATTTCTTCTCCACTTGTTTCTTGATATATATCTGTCCATTTCTATCCCATTTTCTCTCTCCCCTGTCTCCTCTTTTTCCTTCTTTCTGTTTTCTATATCTTCCAGAGATTCACGTCTTTCTTTTCATTCCCTCCGTCACTCTTTACACTCCCCATGTTTCTCTCTATCAGCCTTTTTATTTCGCTTCCTTACATCTTTGTCTTTCTCATTACCCTCCTTGTCTTTCTCTTGTCACTTTAAATCCTCTTTTGTCTTTTTTGTATTTGTTTCTCCCTCTCTTTCTCCCCAGTTCTCTCCATCTCTTTTCCCTCCTTCATGTATAACTGGGGTGGGGGTGTTAGGGGTTGCTTTAATTAATATCACAGCATCTCCCCGCTCTGCTCCCCTCTCCGACTCTGGACATTAATCAGAGGTATTTTCGGGGGAAGCGAGGCGGCGCAGGTGCAGATCGTCGGGGCTGAGAGAGAGAGTCAGATGATGTATGGAAATACACGGCAGACCCTGATCCGGCCGGCCAATCATCATCCATCACCATCCGGTCACCGGGCGGAACAAGTTATTCCCACCAATGGAAAAAAGGGAGCCGATGGATTTGCGTCTCGCTCATCAGGACAAACAAGGTGGACGGTTTGTAAGTGGAAAACAGGAGGCAAAGTTTCTCCGGGTCCATCTGGTTGTTTTCTAGTGCTTCTTCTTCCTCTGACCACACTGTGTTCCACTTAGTGATTTCCTACATTTGGCAGAAGGCTTTCTGATGACAGAGCCACAAAACATTCCTTAACTTTCATGTTTAAGACTGTTTGGGGAACATCTGATTCTCTTTCATCCACAATTGTTCTAGTAAATGTTATACTCTGCCGCATCCAAAACTTTTTAAAAAGTATATTTATTTAAAGCTACCACAGAGTAAAAAGTTACATTTTTTCAAGTCCGCCTCCACTCAAAAATGTGTTTCCTATGTTTATGTTCCCTAAAATGTCTGACCTCGACTACACTAACATGCATCCATGCAAAACTTGTGCAAGTGTTTTTCAAATTCCTCTCCAGAAAGAGAAGTCTGTGCACTTCCCAACAGTCTGAGATTCAAATCAGATGCTGGGCAAGCTAGATTAGGTACATCACTACTTTGAAAAGCCAATCAAAAGCCATAAAAAGAACCCTGAAACCTCCAGCACAGAGCCGACCTGTCAGTACAAAGAGCAGAAACATACTGTAATATCATAGTAGATATTATTGTTAATTTCACAACCCCTAACACTGTGTCAGCCACTGCCAGCTACAAGCTAAGCTAACTACACTTACTATCCAGATAAGTCCGTTAGTTTTCCGCAGATTTTGGTGCATGAACATGAACATGCACAGTAGTTTATTTGGACTCAATCTCATATGCACCGTCCGGACTTATCACACGTCTGTGTATGAATATAGACACTTGTTAAGAAGGTTTAATGTCAGTTTTTAACGTAGTGGGTAGCCCTATGTATGGTAGCCCTGAGAGCTCAGTGCAGATAGACAAAACGCAAGATCATTAAGATGCATCACTGAAAGCGTTACATTAACCAACTGAAGCCTGATTTCCACCGGGCGCCGTTGTTGATTGCTGCCACTCTAATCAATGAGACCATTTCCATCAGGCGCGCCGCGTAACGTCTCAGCCGCGGCTCTCCGCTCTGCACCGCCATCAATCCGTAGCATTTCTATTTCTGACGCGAGCCGTTGCTAAACCTCGTAAATCACCAGACAGGAAGTCCGACTAAGAATCAACATAATACACTTCTGCCCCTTTCAAAATAAAACACAATACGCAGTTCATGCAGCCTAAAGCTACTTCACATCAACATTACGTCTTGACTGGGGCACCAGATCAGCAATCAATCAATCAAAGGGTCTCAGAGGGTCGGAGATAGATGGTCAGATCAACAGATCTTCCACGTCAGAGAAGCAAAGTAAGCTGTTTGTTGTTGTTTTTACTTTATACACACAGTTTATCACTGGATCTTACAGTCTCCCGTACATTCAGGATTATAGCGTGTTCTCCATATCTCACATGTATAAGGCTGGCTCACTACGCTGCCGTTATGCGCCCGGTGGGAATTGACACCAGGCAGAGGACGGAGCAAAGCCACGGCGGAGCCGTTCCACGCCCCATGGAAAACCCCAGTAAGCGCTAAAGACTTTAGACTACAACATTAACTTGGTGACACAAATGTGGTTTTACACAGGACAGCAGTCTCCTGTTATGTATGAAAGACCCACAAATCCACCCAAGCCTGGTGTGTCTCATATACCCATGAAGACCGGTTCGGAGCCATTGCCAAATCTTGAACCAGTTGCTCGCTTTTCAACAGCCAAAGAACCGGCTCTCAGCCAGGAAAACTGGTTCCAGAGTGGCACCCACTCTTTGCTTGTCGTGAATGTTGTGACTGCCGTTTTTAAATTTTGATATAAACGTGAAATCAAAGCAGTAGTCCACGAAGGAGACAAACTCTCTCCTAGCAGACGATGTAGTCCACCATTGTTGTTATTATGCTTGACATTGGCGCTACCATTTTTGGGAAAACAGAAACATATACAGACGTCTTCTTCTTCTTTTTCGTCCATCTTTGCTGATGATGACCATGGCATCTCGAGGAGATTGTAGCTCTCGACTGTTGAATCCGGAGGGGGCTGATCTGGCCAATTCGGGCACGGACACCTCTCCAACACTCAGGGCATGTGTGGGTCGGTACAGCATTCTGGATGCTGGCTGCTCAGTCCTTGCATGCTGCACGTTTCTGCTCGGCGAGGTGGATTCTGGAGCTGTCAGGGTGCTAGCGGTGGTAAGTTTGCGCCAGGTAGGACGGTCTGCGGTGTGTGCCTCTCATGATTCAGTGCTGACGTTGAAATCCTTCAGGGACAACTTCAGGCTGTCTTTAAAATGCTTTTTCTGACCCCCAACTGAGCGTTTGCCTTGGCAGAGCTCTCCACAGAGAAGCTGTTTGGGGTGTCAGGCTGCTTCAAGCCCTCAGTGTCCAGGATTCTGTCCTTCCACCGGATGTGAAGGGGGTTGCGGAGACACCTGAGATGAAAGTGGTGGCACCAGCCCAGCACTAGAACTAGGTTTGCGTTTGTCAAAAATGTGTAACATAGACACTAAACTGTGCCCTGTGCATCAGAATCAGACAACGATGGATGTAGCAAAGTGTCAAAGCTGCCAAAAATACATTCATCATGTCCATCATGTGACAACCCGAAATTGCCACGATGTTAAGTGGCTGGGAAGATGACGCTTAATAGAAAACGGAAACGGAGATCTTAAAAAGAGCCGGCGGGGTGCACTTCCGAGAGGCAGCAGTCGGAGAGAGAGAGAGCGAGCGAGAGAGAGAGAGTGTGTACAACGGAAACGGAGCAAGGCTCAGCGCGTTAAAAGACATGAAGTTTAGCCCGTGTTTCTTTTTCTTTGCCGACGGACCGCGACCACGTATCCTCGTACCATCATCTCATCAACCCGCATCCAACCTTTCATCTCCACACAGCCCGGAACCGGTAATCCACGTCACTCCTTCACATCACCCGACCACAATACTGACGGACAGTGACTACTGACTGACGTTTTTTTTTTCTCTCCCTTTTTCCTGACTTTATTTGAAGGACTGTTTTTTTCTTCACCCCATATATTTTTGATTTGTTTTGGTGAATGAAAAGAACTTTTGTTTTGTTTGTTGAATGAACAGAATTTTATTTTGAAAAGAAGAAACGGAACTGAACTTTATTTTGAAAAATTGAATGCACTGAATATTATATTTTTTCCCTTTTCCTGAAGAACTGAAATTAAATGAATGAATTTCAGAAAGCAGAACCTATTTTGTCTATTAATTTGTGGTTGGTAATTTTGTTGCATGTGTTTTTTTTTTCCTTTGTTGTGAAAGCCAGTAAATATTTGTGAGGTTTTAAAGCAAATAGGGTGTAGCTATTTTAGGCTGCATCCTAGTATGGTGTTTTGGGGGACTTACAACTGACTCTTAACTGCCAGGAGAGAAACCTGGCTGGCGCCCAAACTATAAAAAAAAAAAAAAAACCCAAACCGTCATAGGTGGTGTTTTATTTTGTGTTCTGGTCTCATTATTTCCTGTTTTATTTTGAAATGGTAACTCTCCTCTCATTTCAGGTAACTTGCGCTTCCCTGTGTGTCATCTGTCTGATTGTCTCCCCTTATTACCGATTGTGTTCACCTGGTGCTCCCTTCCCTCCATGTGTTCCAATAGTCTGTGTTTTCCCTTGTCTTGGTCCAGGGTGTTTGACTTCGTCACCATACCAGCCAGTTATCTCCTTCTTGCCACAGCTTGTCTTGTTTTTCGTCCTTTTGGATTCCTCGCAAGAGTGATTTTTCTTTGTAATTTATTAGTTAAGCACAGTTCTTAGTTTCATAGTTTTTTGAGTCAGCTGTTTTGTTTCTCCTCCTTTTGGAGTGATTTTGGGTTCTTTATTAGTTTTCCCCCTTTAGTCTTTATCCAGTTTTCCATAGTGTTTTTTTTTTAGAATCTTTTATTTTCCCTATCAGGTTTGTTCCTCCCTTTTGGAGCGCGTTTCGTTTGTAGGAGTTTTTATTTTATTGCTTTCCTCTTGAGAGTTTTCCCCTTATCTTAGATTAGGATTATTTATTGAGTCATTTAGTGCAGATAGCTTTCAGTGTTTTTTTTTTCTCCTTTGGAGCGACTTTTCTTTGTTAGATTTCTACTCATAGTCAGGAGTTTAATGGCCCTATTCTTTCACTCTGTGAGGTTTTTACCTTGCTGCCTTTTTAATAAAGAGATTTTAAGTTCACCAGCTCTGCATCTGAGTCCTGACTTGAGCCGGGCCTGACACATCAATACAAATGAATAGTCCCAAAGAAATGCACTATATTCCTTTTTGGTAACGCTTGGTAAAACCTATAGTTCCCAGATGTTTAGGCCTTTAACAATGTACCTACCCAGACAAATGACAGTAAAGTTCAATTCTATTCTATTCAAAAAGAAAAAGAAAAAAAAGAAATTACAAAAAATGTCTCCAGCAGGAACCATGGGTATTAGTTCCACAAACAGGGTGGGTAAAAGCCTCACCACCCTTATCCCTTAATTAAAACTGAAGACACTTACAGAGTTACAGAGTCTGATAAAACACACCAGCGGCTCAGATCAGGGTTTAGAACATGAGTTAAATATTACATAAGGTAAATTAATTGTCAATATTAATAATCACCATATAAAGGATGATGATGATGGTCATGATTAAAGAAACAATGAAAGGACAATAACAAGAAGCAGGCGACAGATAACTGTAATGGTATAATTGCTACACCAATAATGTCAGCGTTATCTGATTAATTATGATAATGTTGTTAAACCAGGCGAACACACTCGCTCACTTCTCTCTCTCTCTTCTCTTTCTCGCTCTCGCTATTTTAGTATAAGTCATATGTGAATGCTGCTGAAATTCATTGATTTACATAATAACTAATAACTAATCACTTTTTTAATTTATTTTAATTTATTTAGGTTTTTCTTTTTACCATAGGACACATATTCTCTCTCTTTCTCTTCCACCCTGTCACACACACACACACACACACACACTCACACACATTCCTCTGACATGTTTGCTTTTGAATGTGTGTGTGCATGTCGGGTCAGGCCTGGTGAATGCGGATCAAATAGTTCCAGCTAATTGGGAGCTCCAATTCCACACACACACTCACTTAATGTTATTACTTGTGATTCAGAGTCTATTTAGTCTAGTCATTATTAAAGCCTAATACCCTTCATGATTAACAGTAAATGCCCATTTCTTAACACACACACACACACACGCACATTACACACAAAGGTAATCCTCTCATTTAAATATACGTATGTATGTGTGTAAGACGAGAATGGGTAGTTTTGTAATGTAATTGTGCCTTTAATCGTGTGTGTGTGTGTGTGTGTGCATCTTACAATGTGTGTTTCTTGACATACTTTAGTTTGACTTTAATATAAAAATACTAAACAAATAAAAATATGTTAAGCATTCTGAGGTATATATTTGCATGTGATGTAGTCAGCAGGTAAGTTCAGAGCAAACCTCTCAAAAAAAAAAACGCTACAGCTTTGAATTCTGCTCTGTATCATTCATTTTCATTCACATTGTAGTACGTCTTGTTGGTCACAATAATCCGGCCCCCAGGCTCTGACGTAAGTGGTTCATCTTGAGACCAGCAAAGAGTTGGTGCCGCTCTGGAACCAGTTTCCTGCCTTTTGAGAGCCAAAGAACAGGCTCTCTGCAGGAAAACTGGTTCCAGATTAGGCCTTTCACACTGGAATTTCCCACCAGCATGCTCGCAGATGGCACTAGGGACACAAAGTGATCCCGATCGCCCCCCCCCCCCGCCCCGAGAGAGTCCGGCTGCTAATGGTGCATTCAAGATCTACACGAATGTCAGAATTTTCGATGTTGTTCCGAGCTCCAAGTTCCGACTTTGAGTGTAAATTAAACACACCATACGGCGTTACGGTAAGAACACCTTCAAAATAAATCAAACACATGTAGCTTTCAAAATAAGAGCACATGGTTGTGTTAGCAGAGTCCACCAAAGAATTTACAAGAAAACTGTCAAAATAAGATGCCTTAAATAAAACATAGAAGAACCCTTATTCTCCTTTACAATAATTCTCTAAAATATGCAATGATTAAGATGGAATAGTGGCATTAGAATGTGCGAGAGGCACCAAATTTAGGCTTATAGGGCAAAAATGTTCTCCCCCAGATTATTTCTTTAAGTTGCTGTTGCACTACTGTTTTGTATACTGTTTTATTTAAAAATAAATGGCTTGAATCTGCTGTATTTATTCATGTTTTACAAAGGGTTTAACCTGAGCCAGGCCCTACCACAGTGATAATCATATCACAGTCATGCAGGTGTAGTATGATACTTTTTGATAACATACTGGTATCGGATCGGTACTCTGTATCGGACGATACCCACAGCACAAGCATCGGAATTGGTATCGGGAGGGAAAAAAAGGTTGAAAAAGGGTATACCTGACCTCTTCCCCAGCTCTACCCTCCAAATATGGTCACTTCTGGCTCCAAAAAGACCAAGAAGGCAACGGCTAAAATGCCAAACTGAAGACTTTAAAAAGAAAAGTCCACAAACCAATGGGTGAAGTCATGTTGGCTATGTCCACTTCTTTTTATGCCTCAAAAATCCACTGCCAGTCATGATTAATATCAAAACATTAAGGAGATGATCAGTCAGTCTTGTAACTCTAAACTTCACTGGTCAGCAAAAAAGACATTCTTTTGTGTATTGAGTTTATTTCTTTTCACCACACTTTACTCTCATGACTTTGACCACTAGACTGTTTGTTATTCACAACAAATGACTAGTGTACCCACAGTACAGATTGCATGTGAGTGAGTGTGACAGCTCAGACTCTGACTGATCTCAATACTTGCCAGAATCTTCAGTTCCTTCTGTTATTTTCCTCCAGTTTGTCTCATTTGTCCTCATTAAGTGGAATCATTCAGTATCAAGACGAGAGCATTTTATTTTGTTGAGGTTAAAATCTAATTTCTTGGGGAACATTTCTGCTCAACGAAAACAAATTCATATTTGTTCACATCCACTCAAGTTCCTCCACTGACTTTGTATGCAGCAGGTCCTTTTTGCTTTGCTCCACTTCGTCTTATTGAGACATCAACAGAGCTGTCTTTAATTTTAATATCATAACTTGTGGTTTTTCTACTGTGACAAGTCAAAACGTTTGCTGTGAAAAATGCCTATCAAGCTCTAAAATATTGTTGAGAAAGTAGGATCTGCAATTTTTCTCATGTATAATTGGATGAAAATGATAGTCTCGTGGTTGAGTTTTAGTAAACAAGCTGAACAACTGTGTTGGAAAACATATTCCTAAAAGGTAAAATGATAGTCATAAAAACTACAACTTTAGTAAGTGAGTTTTAGTAAGTAAGAGTTTAAAACGTTGTTGGCTATGGTTAAACCAAAGATAAAGATCGCACTTTGTAGAAATCACCAGTTTAAATCACTTAAATATACGCATTCTTTCAGTGCTGTTGTTTATAGCTGCAACAATAAAGCATTTGAATTTGCCACTCTGACCACAGACTATTAAAAAGTATGTGATATTACCCATCAGTTTGTGGACTCTGGGTCTGAAGCCTTGAGTTCTGCATTTTGGCCATTTTGGCTTTATTTATGAGCGTTGTTGTATTGCTTTTTTGCAGAATGGATCGGGAGCTGGAAGGAAACTATGTTATCAGCTAAAGTTAGTGCAAGCCAAGGTTATTATAGGTAACGAAAACTAATTAAATAATAAATAGAATTGGAAAAGCATTTTCGTTAAATGAAATAAAAATGAGAGTTTCTCAAAAAATGATAACTAACTGAAACTGAATTTTGTGGTTACAAAACTAACAAGAAAAAACTAAAATTAGAGTGGAAATGTGCTTCGTTTTCGTCTCAGTCTTTTTTCAAACGTAATCCTTTTTGGTTGATATGAAATCCATTTATTTAGCTCTGAACAAACAGCTGCTGGTTAGTAAACATGCAGGAACACTGTCGTCTCAATAAACTCGACTATGTGAGTCAATAACTGAATTTGAAAACAAAAATTTACAACGAAATTAAAACTACAACTAATGAAAAATCCCAAACTATTATAACCTTGGTGATAGCTTGCTAACTTAGTAAGCAAGGGGAAATAGTTATTCAAAATGTACAGCTGAGTCCTTAGAGTGTCTTTTATTCCAACCCAACACTGAACAAGACATTTTACCAAAATGTTACAGTTAACTTTGATAAAGTGAAAACACACCATGGTACCAACACACTGTGGTAGCTACCTGTCAATCACAGGATAACCCCGCCCTAAAGCATACTCTGCTTTATCATCTATTTCTGTTTTCGTGGGACTATGGAGTAAATAACCTGAAACCAACAACTGAGACCATAAACGTGTTTGGAAACGTGAGAAGTAGGGTCTTTTCCTATTGACCTGTTGGCTTCTTCATGCAAGTGGAGTCGCCCTCTTCTGGCCATGAGATAGAATACAGGTAAAGCACTTCTGCACTGGCTTCACTGATCAGGCCTGGAGGTTGCCTCTTGACTCTGATTTGACTCAACAGCACTAAGGCTCATGGGTATTGTAGTATTTAGAGCCACTTGTCATACCAAAAATGTTCTCTTAGAAACGAAGGTAGTTAAGTCTACTCAAAAGTGAAAGCCGTAACATAACCTTATGGCATTATTCAGTTTTCAGTTCAAACTACTTCTGGGACCAGCAACTTCTCCCAACTCTCTGATCACTATTTTTTTTATAACCATTGGAGAGCCACTTTTTTTGAGATTTTTTTGGCCATCTTTGGGCTTTATTGATGAAGACAGAGTGAAGGGGGAGACAGAGGGGAAGACATGTGGGAAAGGTCTCCGAGTCGCATTCGAACCCAGGACGCCCGCTTACAAGGTCAGTGCCTCTATGGTACGCGCTCTACCAGGTGAGGTGTGCCACAGGGAATGCCCCGAGAGCCACTTTTTTAAATTGAAAATATCTTTGACCACACTGAACTGTGGTAATACATTTTGAGTTTCTGTATGTATATATGTGGATGTGTGTTTTTGTTTGTATGTGAGTAGCTGCCTTACTAAATTTGTCTGTGTACAAGCTTATAATGAGCCTGAGTGTGTGTGTGTGTGTGACAGCAGAGCGGCTAAGCTTATGCCCTGGTATTCATTTGGGGGGGAGGTTATCCTCCTAAGGTTGTTCTGACATGGCCGCTAATCTCTCTGCCGACTCTCCTTTTAATTTAATTACAGTTAACTGTGTTAATATTTCATTAAAGTATTAGATAGAAGACCGCGTGTTTTAATCCGACTGATGCTGCTGCAGCAGCGTTCGTACAGCCTCGTGACGCGCTCTGTCCCTCCCTCGCCATCATCCGCTGTCTGCTCATCCATTTGTTCTCCTGAGACTTCCTCATCCTTTCATCCCCTCTTCTGACAGACGCTTGTACACACACACACACACACACACACACACACACACACACACACACACACACACACACACACAAATACGAAAAGAAACACACTTATGCAACTGCACACATGCAAGAGTGTCAGCTAAATGCCCCGGAATAAATGTAAATGAGAAGTTTTCTGTTCAAGCTCCCACCCTAAACACACTCGCACACACACACACACACACACACACACACACACACACTCAGCTTGTTCTCTCTACAGGCCAGGGCAGATGTCTCTTGTCAATGTGCACAAGCGTCAAACGACCAGCCTGTCATATTTTCATATTTAACTATTCATCTCATTCTAATTTATGGAGTTAGAGCACACACACACACACACACACACACACACACACACACACCATCAAAAATTTAACATGAAAGCTTTCTTGCAGGACACTTGAAGTATTTGCATTTTATTGTGACCTTAAGTGTAGCATCTATCACCTACAGTCAAGTGACCCTTCTCAACTCTTCAGCTCTCTTAAACACTTTGTATAACAGAACCAAAGTTTTAATTTAGTCTCAATTTGATTATTACCATTACATTAGTTCTGTATTGTTTTCTTGGACTTTCATTCATTCACATTCTTATAGAATTTGTTGCGATTTGGTTACCTTTTCGTAAAACAAATGGCCTTTTATGTTAAGAAGAAAGAAACAAGTGTTTACTAAATATAAAATACATATATTGATACCTAATTATTCTTGGGAGTCGTGATCCAAAAAGGTCGAGAAGCATTGTGTTGGCAGACGTGACTTCATGGGACATTACATTTCTGTTGCTGATACATTTCTTTAGATCAGGTTACATTGTATGTTACATTATGACATAAACACTTTGTCTCATTGACTGCTCTTTGAGATCATTAAGATGATTTCAACATTACAGTAGTTAAAACACACCTTTGTTTCATCTCTTGGTACAGGTGTCATCGAGGGCTTAAAGTCTGATGCATTATGAATGCTTTTCTCATATTTTTCTTACTTTTTTTTAGATAGCTTTGGTTGCATATTATTATTATAGCCATTGCAATGATACAGTTTTCAAGGAACTGTGCAGTGTTGTGTTTTAATGGCCTTAAAAGTTGCTTACTATATGTTAAACTCAACCATGATAACAGATAAAAAGAAGTCAAGTCAAGTTTTTTCAATCCTGTCCAGAACCCCTTTTTCTAGCCAAGCTGATGAAAAGTAGCTGGCCACACTTAGTGTAAATCATTTACATTAAAGAAGGGATAAGTTAAAAAGATTAACCCCTTGATGCACAACAAGGGTTTAAAGTGACCCGACTGAGTTTTTATATTCTATATCTTTGCAATAAATTAATTTCATCATTCAGTATTCCAGGTTTTCCTCAATTATTTTGATTCTGATCATCATACATCCTCAATTTATGTTTTCCTTTATTCATTTTTGAATAAAATCCCTTTTTGTGTCACTACCCTTCTAATGCACAACATGGGTATAAAATAACCCGTATCCATTTTCAATGTTATTTCATGTATGGCTGAGTGCTGCTATATGTATACATCTTTGAAATAAATATATTTTATCATTTATTATTCCAAGTATTTAGAAAATCTTTTTTTAAATGTATTAATTTTTAGCACAAATCATCCTTTTTATCTTTGACTTTCCTACTTTTTGAGCAAGTACAGCTTTTGTACTTCTACTTCAAGTTTATACACACGGGTTAAAAATGACTCGCATGCATTTATAATAGAATTTTGAGGGGAAAATGTCAATGTTTGGGAGTACGAACATATTCACAGCTCCGCACAGCTCCCTTTACACATCTGGAACAGGTAAGTCTTGGTTTTTTTTCCAATTGTTCTAACGTTACCCTAACAAAATATGTGTTAAGTGTGAAAGATAGCTGTACATAAAATGTTATTAGGTTTAGCTTACCTTGAGAGCTCATGTCAGAAAGGTACAAGTAATTAGTTAGTTAGCTGTTGATACAGTTGAAGATGTGGAAATAAGAGCGGGTCATTTTTGACCCATGTTGTGCATTTGAAAGGGTATCAATATGTTGTGCATCAAAGAGTTAAAAAGTACTTTTATAACACCTGATTTTTTTAGTGTGGTAAAAATGTGTAAGGTGTTGGTTCTCCTCCCCTGTCTGTTCTGTGTGTGTGAGTGCATGGGCATGGGGAACTTGATCCAGCAACCAACCCTCACAGTATAAAACCCTGGTCCTCTCTTCACTTGTTGCTAGATTGTTTCGTCACCCAGCGTGGTAGATCCTTGAACCTTGGCCTCTTTAGTGTGTTTGATATCTCCTGGTTTGGTTAGTGTGAAGTTAAACTACAAGGTCCGTTCCCTGCATGTGCTGAAGCAGCGTCGCCATAACCGCATGCTGGACGCCAAACAGAAGTTGTTCCCTGTTCCTGAGTCTTGGGTCCAGACCTCACGTAGTTGATAACAGAATTATTTCCTCAAATAGTAGCTGGGGCTTCTATTAATAAAAAATCAGTTTTGGGCCCGGCAAACAATAGGTGCAATCTATTATTTGAAGGAGGCTTCAAATGGCTATTTGGCTATTTGAATCAGAGCAGCTCTGACCGGCACTTTTTAGAGTGTTTTACACAGCGCATTGTAGCCAGTTACCAGGATGTCAGCCATATTGGAAGTACTCGGATGTAAACAAACAATGAATAGCACACTGAATGTTCATTTTAAGCAGGATTTAAAATGTCTAAACTACTAAAAAGCCCAGAAGAACGTGCGTAAACGGCTCGACTTTACAGAGAATGACTAGGACAGCGGGAGAAGCAACGATATTTACCTACAGTACTAACTTGTGTGGCCAAACTTCAAAATACAGGTGTTGTGTTGAAATCTGTTACCTGTCAAATGATGTTTCCTGAATGGTGTTCTCCGTAGCATCACCTCCGCGGTTGGAGTTAGGATTTAAGTTTAAGGTTAGGCCTTGTAGAGAGAACTGTTTGGGGTTAAGGTAAACTTGGGCTCATGTTTTAAAGGACTTAAAGGAGGACTGGTTGGGGTCAGGGGTCAGGTTGGTGCAGGTTAAGGTAAGGGGGACACATATCGACGGGGGAACAGACTTTGACATAACACCGGTAAAACACCCTGCTTATAAAAGAGGCCGGCTTTTATTTAAATTGAGGAAATACGGTAATGCAAAATTAAAGTTTCATTCTTTAGTGGGTTATAGTGAGTTTTAAATTTAAAGTGCTTGTATCGTATACTGGTTCCATGAAAGAGAGTTTAGAAATCCATTATGGACCATGTTGTGATATCTTGTGAAGAAGTGGTCTAAACAGTGGTGTAGTGGAGGGTAGAGGCAGGTATACTGGGTATCATTATTATTATCCGTAGCCAGGGCTACACGGTGGTGTAGTGGTTAGCACTCTCGCCTCACAGCCAGTTTGCCTGCGGGTCTTCTGTGTGGAGTTTGCATGTTCTCCCCGTGTCAGCGTGGGTTCTCTCCAGGTACTCTGTCTTCCTCCCACAGTCCAAAAAACATGCACTTAGGTTTAATTGGTGACTCTAAATTGCCCGTAGGTGTGAATGAGAGCGTGATTGTCTGTCTCTATGTGTCAGCCCTGTAATAGTCTGGAGACCTGTCCAGGTCTCGCCCAATGTCAGCTGGGATCAGCTCCAGCCCCTGCGACCCGAGTGCGAATAAAGATAATGAATGAATGAATCCGTAGCCAAGTGTCCGTAGGTGCACTATGATGTTTTCCACCACTTCTTTCCATTTTGATCAATCTTCTGCAGTTCTTGTTGCATTATACAGTGTCATATTCGTCCAACTTGCAATATTTGAGAGCCAGTTCTTGGATTCCATCTCAACTTAACTCAACTTTATTTGTAGAGCACTTTAAAAACAACCACAGCCGCAACAAAGTGCTGTACATAAACAAGCAAACAAGAAACAATAAAATAAAGAAAACAGGAATACACACCAAAAAATAAATAGTTGCCTTGCTTTTTTAAAAACAATTAAAAAACAATAAATAAAAGCAAGCCACAAAACACTAAAATAAGAGCACAGTCTCATGCGCAGTTGAAAGCCAAGGAATAAAAATAGGTTTTAAGATGAGTTTTAAAAATGGACAGTGATGAGGCTTGTCTGATGTGAAAAGGTAGCTCATTCCATAGCTTGGGGGCTGCAACAGAGAAAGCTCTGTCCCCTCTGAGCTTCTGTTTTGCATCCTTCGATGCAATGGGGGACGTGGTCGTTGTTATCCCGGGCCACGACCGATCCGGTATGTGGTTGTCTGGTGTAAACATTATGAGTGTTTCAATAGACAAGATAACCTTCTTTGACAGGTCTTATGTTGTCATCCTGCTGGGTGTCCACCCACCTTCCTCATCAAGTTGAACGTGATGGGGTTGACAGTTTAGTCACAGACAACTCGACAAGCTATGCAAGGCAAGGACGCTTAGTTCCTTGAGGTGTTAATCCACCCGCGTACCATAAATGGAATAATCAGGAGAATATACCCACTTCCTCCACAGTAACCTACCCCTCTTCTTAGTGCACTCGCCTCATCAATTACCACTACACCACTTGGTCTAAATCAGGGATTCCCAAAGTGTGGTGTGTGGACCCCCAGGGGTGCGCTAGCTGCCGCTAGGGGGTGCGCAAGATGAAAAATGTAATGGCGGTCTGATAATTACCCAATTACCCCCCCCCCACACACACACACACACACACACACAATAAAGAAGTGTAAATAAACATTTCCTTTGTAAAATGTAAAATCAAAAACTGTAATATTAATTAATTAATAAATGCAGGCTATTCAAAATGCACTTCATCTTAAAATGAAACGTAGTTTTCTTCTTCCATTTTTCTAACCTGTGTTATGATGACGGGGTTGTTTAGCACTATCATTTAAAGTTGATGCAATTTTTGTTCAACGCGGCTCAAAATATTATAACATTTTCCCCGACTTATGTTCTTTCTGCCTCTGATCCTGAGCCTGTCATCATCCTCTTTGCTCTTAAAAGTGGCATAACTTTGTTGCATTATATTGAAACTGTGTTTCAGATTAATTCAAATGCAAGAGCTCATTGTTGTGATTGTGATTATTTAATTTTATGTGTGTTCTGGTCATTTGAGAATGATTAAACATGCCGCCTTAAATATGGCTATAAATAGCTATAAATAAGCTTATTGCATTTTGTTTTTTTTGAAGGTGTGGGGGTTGGAGGTGCATCAACCCGGTTGGGACATAGAAGGGGGTGCACGGCTGAAAAAGTTGGGTTGGGTTGAAAATGGGTTCTATGTCTCTCCCCTTTACAGAATTATAGCAGTTATTTTGTGATCAATCAGTTAATTTATTTTTCTGGTTAACAGCGCAAATATCTACGATTTTATTTACAAGTATCCAACACATACACACATTCACACACACACAGATGCACACGCCCCTATATTAAAATGTGTGTGTCAGTCGTAATTTTGAAGCTTTGATACACAGATGGTGATGCTGTCTACACCTGCCCTCCACTGGGACCTGAATGTGTGTGTGTGTGTGTGTGTGTGTGTGTGTGTGTTTGTCTCCAACACTTGAAAGAGACTTGTCAGCATTCCTCTCTGAACTACCTCTGTCGTCTATTAATCTCTCTCTTTCATTCTGTCCTCTCCCTCTCTCTCTCTATTCTCCTCTCCCATCCCTTAATTCTCGCTCACATTTTTGCCCTCTTCCTCTCTCTCACTCTAATCTATTAATCTCTTTCTCATTCCTCCTTCCCCCACTTCCGTCACTTCCTTGCCCTCTTCCTCCTGCTCCCTCACTCTCAATCTCTTCCTCTATAATCCCTCTCACTCTCCTCTTTTAAAATCTTGGTTTAAATAACTACAATTATGATTAGTTTTACTGCTACTTCTTGCTACTTCTTCATAGCACAGGCAGTTTAATTATAAGCCAGAAAATAACAAATGTTGACCAAAGTACCAAAAATAAAGTGCAACATGTAACAAACAAAATAAGAAAAATTAAGAGGATGTTATGCTCTGCTCTTTCCATTCTTCTGGATCCAGAGGGCCAATAGATGTACTTTTTCGACCAATCAGTCTGCTGTAAAAAACAATAATACTTCATGGAATCAGAGATAATAATTAGAATAAAAACTAATACACTACATTAAATCAGAACTACTGAAACACTTTTTCAGTTTTTGAAGGAAAAACAAAGTATTCTGCAAAGACAATGGACACCCTGCTGTGTTTGTGTGTGTGTGTGTTGTAACAGTGTAGTAACCATGCTGAGAGTTGTGCAGACATGATACCCACATTTTCACCATTTCCCGTGTTAAAACATACGCCTTAACACAGCGCACACATGCGCATAGACAAGTACACAAACTAGTCACTGCCAAGCGGAAATCAATAGGTGGTGTGATGTGGAATCTTCGTGCGACTAAAATATGTTTTCTTGGCCGTGAGAAACACAAGTGAGAAATTCACATATGTTACAGTCCAGGCAAATGTGTGGAGAGAGACGGGGGGATAAAATAAGGGAGCGGGTGAAGGGAGTAAAGACAGACAGAAAGAAAGAGAGAATCGGGTGAAGGGAAAAGCTGGGAGTGAGATTATTCACCTTGCAGGAGAACATCAACTCCTGAACACGAGAGGAAACTAAAGGAAATGATTCTACAGGCTAAAGAACAATTAAGTAAAGGCTTAAAAAATAAGCTTACACCGAAAATCCACCAGGTACGTCCGCTGTGTTGCGTGAGCGTCGCATATTTGGTCCGTCCTCCACATGGTGTCAACACCCAACGGGAGCATTTAAAAAGCGGCACGTCTTGCGTGCACCACAGTGTTTACCTTTCGTACGACGGTGTGTACTTGCTGATTTCATCGTTTTCGTCGAGAGGAAGGCTCCGAGAAGAAAGAGAAAGTGAGGTGAAAAAACTCCCTTTTTGTGTGTGGGTACAAGGCATCCACAGTAAGGTGATGTCATACAAGACATTATACTTTTCTGTAACACTTTAGATTAGGGAACACATACTCGACATTAATTAGTTGCTTATTAGCCTGCAAATAAGTAACATATTTGCTCTTAATTAGTCATTATTAAGTAGTTATTAATGCCTTATTCTGCATGGCTTTATTATACAACCAGTAAGCCATTAACTAAGAGTTTTCCCTCAATTACCTCAGAATTATTGCGTATTAGTAGTAAGTAAGGAAGTTGTTGTATATGAGTTATGATCTTAATATGCTTTACTTTGTATGGACTTTATAAGTCTCTAGATAGCGGTGAATGAAATTTGGAAACGGCAAATAGCCACCTTCTCTAGACCTTTGACGTGACTGGTGGCTCCTTTTGGATGATTGGATGAGGATTGGTAGATTGTAATGTCAATCATTACTCTACAAAGTTGGCGCAAAGTGGGTCACTTTGTAGAGTAATGATTGACATTACAATCTACCAATCCTCATCCGCGGTTTGCCATGTTGATGGAACACCCCTCTAGAGTCTGCTCATGGTGTTTTATTTTGAAAAACGACCAGATTCGCTCTGCAATTTCTGTCTGACTTCCTGTCAGAACGATCCACTCTCTGTCCAGCTTGAAGCGTGCTCCTCACGTCAGTCGTCAAAAATAGAACAGACGCGTAGTTCATGCTTAGCCGAGCATCGAGACGCATCTACTATAATGATTTGGCAATGTGATGTAATTCAAGGTGTGTCCGACACAAATCTGAATTATTGCGTTATGTTATTCCTGCAAAGTTGACCACTGGACCGTCCAGACTGTAGACATATTAGCTGTAAGCTATAGCTGATAGCCCCGAAGGACGGCAGCTGTGGCTCAGTTGGTAGAGTGGTTGCCCACTGATCGGATGGTTGGTGGTTTGATCCCTGACCATGGCAGCCTACATGTCGAAGCAAGATACTGAACCCCAGATTGCTCCTGATGCTGCGTTCATCGGTGTGAGAATGAATTGCCAATGGTGGCAGGTGGCACCGTCAAGGGTAGCCTCTGCCACCAGAATGAATGTGTGTGTGAACGGGTGAATGAGTGCAGTCTGTAGTGTAAAGTGCTTTGAGTGGTCGCAAAGCGACTAGAAAAGCGCTTTATAAGTGCAGGTCCATTTACCATTTTATCAGCTAATGTTAGTGCTAGCTAGCTTGGTTTAGCATGGAGCAATTATTGTTCCAACTGAAAAGCAGAGTCCTTTACAACAACCACAGGCTGAACAAGACATCAAAACACTGTGAGGCCAGTGTGACCAAAATGTTGCAGTTAGCCCTTTATTGGGTAAAGAACCATTATTATTAATAGTCTATGGTTGCCTCCTTCTCATGCCTTTCCATTGACTTTTGATGAATAAAACCTCTGCACCGTTACAGTTATTGCATTAACACTGCATTAATACAACTTCAGTCATTTTTTCTGAAATATACATTTAAAATCTTACTCCTGGTGTTGCAGTTACAGTGTGAGGTAATAGCTGGTGATTACAACAGACTGCTTACTGCTGCATCAGTAATTAACCTTTCAACTATTAGTCCTGTTTAAACACACAGCCTGACGCTAATGCAGCACGTTCTGTTTAAAAAGCAGACTGGGTAATTGGATTTTTGGCACAAGAGTGGTCAGTCAGTGTGTGTGTGTGTGTGTGTGTGTGTGTGTGCGTGCGCGCAAGAGAGAGAGGGAGGAAGAGAGAGAGCAGGTAATTTCTGTTTATGCTATGTGTGTTTATGAGTGATAGAGAAATGCCAGATCCATATGAGAGGCTCGTGTTTAGAATGTGTGAGGAAAAAGTGTGAGTGGAGTTTAAGTGCGTGTTGTAAGAATAACAGAAAGAGAGAGAGAGAGAGAGAGAGAGAGAGAGAGAGAGAGAGAGAGACCCTGAAACCAACAGGCTGGCTCTTAGCAGTCAATTTTACAAAAAAAAGGAGGAAATTACGATTCCCACACAACCGCCTCCGCCATTTCCACCACAAACCTGCACCTGTTGAATGGTTGGCAGAGTGTTCTGTATCTGTGTGTGTGTGTGTGTGTGTGTGTGTTTGGGTGTGTTCCAGACACATACTCAGTATTCTGACCATATAAGTAACATTTGAGCACCTTATCATTAGGAAAAAATCATAATTTGTAAGAAACCCATTGAGTTACAGGAAGTAATGGAAGAAGAAAGTGGGGCCCCCAGCCATCCTAGTGCTATAACATTATGACCGCCAACGGCAATGAAACTATTACAACGTTGCATCTTGTACACCAAATTCACAATATTTTGTTGGTTTTATTTAGAAAATTAATTAATTTAATAAAAAATTATACTTGTTTTGGTTTTTGTTGTTGTTGTCGTACATTAGCATTGCAAAACTCAGAAAACTTTCTAATAATAATAATTATAATAATTAATGTCCTAAATCTCCATAGTTGGCTTTTAAAATGTGTATTAGGTGAAACAATAGAGAGATGTAGAATGTTGAGTAATAAACCTCATTCAGATATGTTGAGGGCAGAGGGCAGTGCATAATTAGCCATGCTGCTTTTGTAACAGTTGCGTCTCCCGTGTTTAATCCGTCTAGTATGTGATCACGGATCACGGTCCCAACTGCCACTAAGCGATTACGATATGATCGAAAACCATACGTCAACTCTAGAGTCTTGTAAATCCTGCTGGGGCCTTTTTGTAGTGGAAACACGCAGAGAGAACGGACATTTGAGAGGGCGTGGCCTGAGACTTTCCCATAAGTGGGAATAAGTCTCATAAGTGGCCTCTGTGAACTCCAAATGACGGAATCCGTCGTAGCGACAGAGAACTTTAATTGATGTAAAACTGAGGAAAATAATTGATTTCAAAATACTATTGTTGGTCTACAAAGCACTGAATGGTTTACAAAATCCATGAATGCTTTTTAAATTTGTATTTGTTATTAAAACAATCAACTTAACAAAAAATGATGTGATGGCACTTTCATAGCATAAAGTAAGGCTTGGGGGAAGGTAAGAAGTATTTCAAGTGAAAACTTCAAGTGAAGTCACGAGTTATTGGTGTTCAAGTCAAAATGAGTGGAAAGCTATCTCCATTCTGGGACTCCATTCTGACTCGAAATCCAAGTCATGACTTGATTGTAGTTGTGGGTAAAGAGCTATGGGTAATTAGAGTTCTGTGACAGGTTTACAGCAGTGAACCACAGGCACTGGTTCTTCAGAGTTCTATAATGTCTTACTTATGCTTCCCTGCAGCCCTGCAATAAAACAATGAGTCTTCCCACAACTACAATTCACCCTGCACCTCAAACCACGATGACATATTTACACTCTTTTCTCCACTTGTGCCTTCAGCTCTGAGAGGAAACCAGCAGCCTCTTACGCAGGTTCACAGCATTTTTTACCCAACTTGTCAGTGTAGATGCTTGTTAGTGCTAATGCTCATTAGTGTTAATTGGCACGGATCTATTAATAAATGACTGGTGGAAGGGAAAAGGTGGTTGAGGAAGACGCTGTGTCAGATTGACAGTTAGAGGATCTTATGGTGTTGGGTTTGATGTAACTAAAAAGTATTTTACATCTCTAGTGTCAACAAGCTTCTTCACACTTTTGCACTGACAACAGTAAAAACACTCTTTGCTTATCACATACCTGATATTTGTTTTGTTTTTCACGAGACATGTTCGATCTCAATGAAGCTGTCATTCATTCTGACGTGATTTCTGATTTAAATTTCCCCACAAAGCCTTCTTCATCAGCAGCCGATGTGTGTCTGTGTGCTATTAAAGGGTAGAAAAAGGCTGTGGTGCAGAATGACAATGAAGCCAGCATCATTGTGTGTTTGTGGTTGTGCACATACTCGCCAGATTAACATGTAAGTGTATCACATTGAGTGTGAGTGTGTATGGTGTTGCCTGTGATGTGTGTGTCTGTGTTTAATGTGTGTGACAGCAGGTCTGAGGTCGTAAAGCACCAATAAACCCAAACCTGAAATCATCAAGAAGGCGTCACGCTGGGACCGAGAGACGTGGGGACACTAAAGCAGAAGGAGAGTTTGAACATCATCAACACTGGGACAACATCAACTTGGTTATTACACAGACAAAGTGTCCAACAGTCTGTAACACCTTGGTGTGGATCCCAAACAAGGGCCCATTAGGGATGCACTGGAATTCAGATATTTCAATCGGGAAAGCACAAATAATGCAACACAAACAGATATTTATTCTACCTGAAGTTGCTTGTTATCATTAGATGGAAAAAATTTACATGATTGACATATTTGTCGGTCTTTTCATAGTGCTGTCCCGCAAATGTCCCGCTATATTGCCTGAAAGATCTGTGCCGCTTTTCACCTTAGGGCGTTCATAGTGATCCTGCATGATATTCGTGCCCATTCATAGTGCAGTCCGGCGTTGCGGGACGAAGTGGGAGGAGACGATAGTGATATGCAATAGAGCAGCAGCAGTGCTGCACAGTAGCACAGTGCTAATAGGCAACTCAGTGGCGTTCCTCAAGGGAGTGTTTTGGGGCCACTTCTCTTTCTTTTATATATTAATGATTTAAAGGCTGTCTGTTTATCTAATCTTTTTTTATATGCAGACGATTCTGCGCTGGTAGTTTCTCATGAGGATAAAAACATTATTGAACAAACATGGCACAGGTTGCTGTTTCATATTATATCAAAAATGGTCAAATAAAATCAATCAATCAATCAATCAACACCGGACACTGTGCAGAGTTAGCAATGCCAGTTTGTTTATGATCAGCGGCCGACACTTTGTATATAGTTAGCATGCCGGTTTGTTTACAATAAATAGCAGACGATGTGCACAATTAGCGACGGCGACCACAGTTGTGCAGCTGAACAGTGATTCAATGACTGTCAGACTAAGTGGGAGGCGTGTTAGACGTCACGCGTGACATCAAATATCCCTCCTTCCCGGGATGGCCTGTTCATAGGTCCCGCTTCCAACAGTCCCACCAATTTTCCGCCTCTGTTACAACCTCTGGAGGTGGAAAATTGGTGAGATCAGTTGATCCCGGCATCCCGCTTCTGGCCCTTTCATAGTGGAGGCGAGACGTTACAGAGCTGTAAATGTCCCGGCATCAAACAGCACTATGAAAGTGTGTGAGCGTCAGATTCTGACGATTGTGGAAGATAGAAAATGTTTCTGACATCATAACTGCTTAAGGAGCATTCCTATAAACTGTAAACTGTTGTCAAATCAAGCACAACTACAATCTTAAAGATTACAGATTTCTTCACTGGCTTCAATACAGTAGTTGCTTACTTGACATTTGTTTGCTGTACACAGCTGTCTGCTGCTGCTGGCAGATGAGAAACTGAACCAGCACTACTGTAAATAATGCTCAGTGCCCTAAAAGAAGCTAACAAGCTCTGCAGAGCTGCAGGGTTGGTAATAACTCTCGAGGGAACACTTTCACATTACACGTTGTCATTTGATTTATTGTTAAGGCATAAATATATTATATAACGTTACTGTAACACAGTGCATGAATATGTCATTTGAACCTAACAAACATTAAACATGTTTCCAGACTTAATCTCAACTGTTTTCATCACCTTATCAAAATACAGACAGGAGTGAAGACAGAAAGCGTGTTTGTGTATGTGTGTGTGTTTTGTCAGTGAAGTCACACATGCATATACATACACACACAGTCACACCTGTTATAGTGAAACCCTGGCAGAGTTTTGTTGTGCCTGTTCTTCTGCTTGCCAATTTGAAGCGTCCCTCGTCCGTCTCCACTAATAGACTTTGTTACGAAGCCAGAGGTTCAGCACGTCTTAAATCACTCCGCCAGTCCAACTCTGACAGTGTGTTCTGTGATGTTTAATTAGGAATAATGGTTTCTAATATTGCACCAATTAGGGCCTGTCTCTCGTTCAGTCAGGGGAGTTGTGTTAAGTGAAAAAGAGGCAGGAAAAAAGGGAGAAAACCAGAATAAAATGACTGTATAGGTAATGCCAGGTTGGTTCACCCCTGGGGTTTTTATTTCAGTAAAAAAACTGGCGCAGCTGATGGATTTCTGACTAATGATTCATTTAAGCTCTTCTCGAAGGAAATCACTAATTAAAACAAGGCTGAAAGTCCAAACGTTCAAACCAGTGAAATATGTTAAAAAAGAGGACATTTAAAAAGGGGCTGCTGGTAGGTACCTGTACATGTGTGTGTGGAGGTGTTGCTTAAGGCAATGATTTACAAAGGCTGGCTGCTGAACTACATTATGTTAAATCATCCTGCAGCCAGAGAACCTGCTGCGTTATGAAGCCAAAGACTGAGAGAGTCTCGGATGGAACGTCTCCTGAATCAAACGTAGAGGCTTCTCAGCCGGGTCACACTTTAAATAAAGAAGCGGGTCAAGAGTTGGTTGGTCCAAAATGTCCCATTGTGCCCAAAAACATTTAGTGCTTAGTTTCTCTTCTAAGCCAGGCTCATATTACAAACATTTAAATCCTGATGGGTTTTTCAGATTGCATAGAACACAAAAGGCGAACATGACACACAGATAATTGGCCTTCAAATTGCAAATAAATGAGGGCACTTATGTAAATTGAGGACGTTTTCGGGCAGTGATCACATTTGTTTGGAAAGTTAGGACATTTTGATACGTGAGGACATTTGGGGAGGAAAAAAAAAGACAATTTTGGTAAGTTAGAACATTTTAGTTGATAGAATATTTAGCGAAAATGCATTTTTCTAAACCTCAGCCCAACATGGACTCTCTTTGTTCTCCAGACAAAATAACAGGCCTTGAGCTCGATTCCCCAGGATGCTTCACAATTGCACACCTGTGTGAGAGGAGCTCAGCCTGAACCTGTGGTACTCCATGATGTCACCAGGTGAGAAAAACTCAAGCCTCCCTTTGTCCCCTCTCTTCTCTGCTGGACTCTTCAGTTTAAGCAAAGCCCTGCATATGATCTGCTAATACAGCTAACACACAGAGCTTTACTTTAGGCAGAAGAAGTGAGAGCCTGTCTAATTATCAAAAAAGTTAGTTTCTAAGACTAAAGCATAAGGTATGTCAGCCAACAACAGGAGGATTAAAACAAGTAACCTCTCACATACACGGAAAATACCTCTCATATTCACAATTTTACCTCTCACATACACAGGTTTTTTGTGATTTTAAAAAGTAAAATTGTGAATGTGAGATGTAAAATTGTGAATGTGAGATGTAAAATTGCGATTGTGAGAGGTAAAATTGTGAATGTGAGAGGTAAAATTGTGAATGTGAGGTAAAATTGTGAATGTGAGAGGTAAAATTGTGATTGTGAGAGGAAAATTTGTGAATGTGAGATGTAAAATTGTGAATGTGAGGGGTAAAATTGTAAGTGTAAGAAGTAAAATTGTGTATGTGAGAGGGAAAATTAGTTATGTGAGAGGTTGAATTGTGAATGTGAGATGTAAAATTGTGAATGTGAGATGTAAACTTGTGAATGCGAGATGTAAAATTGTGAATGTGAGATGTAAAGTTGTGAATGTGAGAGGTAAAATTGTGAATGTGAGATGTAAACTTGTGAATGTGAGAGGTAAAATTGTGAATGTGAGATGTAAACTTGTGAATGTGAGATGTAAACTTGTGAATGTGAGAGGTAAAATTGTGAATGTGAGAGGTAAAATTGTGTATATGAGAGGAAAAATTGTGTATGTGAGAGGTAACATTGTGTATGTGAGAGGTATTTTTTTATGTATGTGAGAGAGAAGAATGAATTATGGCGCATACGGCCCCTCATAACTTTTCCTCCAGCATGCATCCACTACAGCAAGGAGTGCATCAGGAGCCGTTTTCTTCTCATCTTCTATGAAGGATTTACTGTTGACAAGGAGTTCCCCTCCCCCCTCATGGACTTGCTGGTAATTGCTTGGAAATAATTGGAAAAATAATACATTTTCAGAAACAATGTATTCATGTTGGACGGTCCTGCAGTACACAAAGTTCATGAATTACAAACACCCAGTGCACATACTGGAACTAGTGAGATTTTTTCCCCCTTCTCTTTTGCAATGTCCAGTTCCCCTGTGAACTGCAGTGCTTGTCACTCTAACTCCCATCATCCTGTGGAGACTGCAGGATCATGTTCTCCCTCCGTCACACATGGTGTCTCCAGCTGCTTCTTCTTCTTCTGCTTCACCTGCAACACCTGGAGGGCGGACTCTCACACCTGGGACTTTCTTTAACCCATTAAGGCCTAAAGCGCCTGGAAAAAAATGCCTGGAAAACCTATGGGCGATTTTCAAATGACCCCCTAAAACCTGAAGTTTTTCTGGAAATTCAACACCTACTAAATAATAGATTTTTCAGCCTCTGTAGCAGATAAAAATGAAGTTCAAAAAGTATTTGAGAGCTTATACCCGTGGCTTTCATATGAATTTGAGTTTCTTTGTCCAAACCTTCAATAAAGTTTTTTTAAAAATTAACAAACTCAGCAAATGTTACATTTGACTGAATAAAAATCCTATGCATAATACTAATACATGCCCATTAGCAAGATGCAAACATGATATGACCACTGGAAGAACAAGACATAGTTCTCATTAGCCTACTGTAATAAAAAAAAATGTATCATAATAATAATAATAATAATAAATAATAATAATACATTTTATATATTGCACTTTTCAGGGTACTCGACGACGCATAAAGTAATATAAGACATAAACAGTCACGATTTCTTATATCATCATCACAATCAATTATTATTATTATTAATATTAATATATAATTAATAATATTATTATTATCTCCAGATGGCCACAAATCTGTCTGTTCTTCGGTGAAAATATGTCGTCTAAAAACATAGTCCTCATCCATAAATGCCGGTCGATTGTTTCCGAGGGTTCAAAGTCCGGATCAGCAATTAAATCATCAGCGCTGTTTTAATCAGATTGCTTCCGTCACTTACTGCTGAGCTCCTCCGCTATAGTCGTCTTCCGCCATGATTTCAAAGTTCTGGAAAAGTCCGATGTTGCATTGCGACACTCCCGCATGTATTCTGATCATGATTCTGATGCATTTCATTGGCCAAGAGACCGAAAATAGATGGAAAAAAATACAAATACTACAAAATGACATATCCGCTGTCCCGGCCTTAATGGTAGAGTGACGCAACCCTAACCCTAACCCTAACCCTAACAGTGACGCAACACCCGGTTTTAATGGTAGAAATGCGGTAATGCTTTCCCGGCGTCAATTGGTTAAATGCAGTCCATTCACCATTACCAAGCCAAACATACAGCTTTTTTTTGCTGTTTAAAAAAAATAAATGCACAATTTTGTTGCATTTTAATATCCATAATTTTAACTACTGTTTTTCTTTATTTTTTTGTTGTTGTTGAAAACTGTCCCAATGTTAACAGTCCCCAGTGAGGTCTGCTATAAAGAGAGAAATAGGGACATTGTTTCTGCAGAGGCATCGTATAATTGTTATTTTTCAGGGCAAATTTTCACTGCTTTGGGTGCAACAAGTAATCATATTATTAATTAATTTGGAGGAGTATTTACAGCAGTAAATATATCTCCATACCAGGGCAAATTAAACCAAAACTTTGACTCCACTACATGGAAGTAAGGAAAATACAGTCATCCTCATAATCCGTAGCCAAGTGGCTATAGATGCACTATGATGTTTTTCACCAGTTCTTTCCATTTTGATCGATCTTCTGCAGTTCTTGTTGCATTATATGATGTCATATTCATCCAACTTGCAATATTCGAGAGCCAGTTCTTTCAAGGTCATTTTCCAGTGACTCTGCCATGTAATATAGTATGAGCCAAGCTCAATTCATCACCGTGACGAGTGACATGTCCAAACCATCTCAGTTTTCTTCGTTTCATGGTGGAGAGTGAAGCTATATGGTTTCCAGTTTTCTGTACAATTTCATCTTTAACACTTTCATTAGTGCAGTGTGCTGTGTATGGTATTAGCAGGATCTTTCTGAAGCACTTCATTTTGAATGCATTCACTCGTCTTTCGGTATCTGCATCCAATGTCTGCTGCAAAATACAGTATGTTTGTGTAATTTCAGCATACTAACCATTTAGGATATGATTTATTGCAGTGGCAGGTAAATATTGATAGGACATAATGTTTTGGGGTTGGGCCAGAAGTAATTTTTTTCCTGAGAAATGAGTCCTAAAACCCAGAAATGAGGAGTTCAACTTGACTGAAAAGTCAATGGGTTTTTGGGTTGGTTTGCTCTAGGGCTGCAACTAACGATTATTTTCATTATCGATTGATCCGTCAATTATTTAAACGATTAATCGATTAGTTGTTTGGTCAATGAAATGTTGAAAAATATCAATCAGTGTTTCCCAAACCACAAGATGACGTCCTCAAATCTCTTGTTTTGTCCACAAACTAAAGAGATATTCAGTTTTGTCATAAAGGAACAGAGAAACCAGAAATATTCACATTGAAGAAGCTGAAATCAGAGAATTTCGACTCATTATCTTAAAAAAAAACTGCTCAAAACAATTATTCGATTATCAAAATAGTTGACGATTAATTTAATAATGGATTACTGTTCGATTAATCGAATACTTGTTGCAGCTCTAGTTTGCTCCAATGTGTTTTACAACATTACGACATAAAATACATCACCATTCTATACCCCACTGTGGAATTTTGACAAAATGAAACTTCAGGGCTGTGGAGGACAAGATCTCCAACTTAAACGGCAGAATAGATTGTAGACGGTTTGTCAAATACCACCCATAACTTCACATACAGTATGAGCATTTGTCAAAAGTTACGTGAACAGCCTAAGTCACGTAAAAAGTAATTTACTTTTGTCTTCACACGGGACACAAACCTTTCACAAACCGTTCACCTGGGTTAAAGTCACACTAAAATGTCACACGAATGCCTTATATTGATGTTTTTGAGGTGAAAACAGTCTCGGCAGACATTACCATCATCCTCAGTTTAGTGGTGGTGATTGAAAGTCATATGTATGTATCGCAGCTTCCGGTACAATGGCGCGTTCTAACCCCGGGGTTCCACTGGATGCGGTACGACTCCGAAACGGGTCCGTCAGCAACGGCTGAGTATCTCAGCAGTCCGTCAACACCAGGCGGCAATCTCCGTGTCTGAGCATGGAGGCCAACCAGGAAGTGCCTTAAGCTGCATTCTACCGAACAATTCCAGCAGGGGGCGCTAAGTTTGACTGTCCATTCATTTCAGTGCAAAATTTTAAAACTTTTCTTTTGATTTATTACCTCAGAAAAATTTTCAGGACAACACTATGGTCTCAATTGCTAGTAAAAAAATCATCTTCAAGACAATTTGATGTTAATAGTTCTAATAATGGTCCTATTTAGAAGAAAATAGAAGATAAAGAATCGATGATTTGGGGCGTGGCTACCTTTGATTGACAGGTCACTAACAAGGCGAGCCGTCATCAGGAGAGAAGCAGAGCAATGCGTATCCATGGCAACGTGTCAATAAAGTTATATATAACGTTATATTGATAGAAAAGAGGACGTTTACCGATTTGGTGTCATAACTTTGACCCTTTCACTGTATTTTCACTAAACCCATAAGAACCCACGGTGACACGGGTGTCACAGACACTTTAAATGTTCTAGAATCTCCCATATTCAGCTTTATGCTTGACCTAAACTCATGAAGTCCCTAAGTGACACATACTCAACACCCTGGTGTGGTGGTCATGTGACATTCATGTGACTGTGACAGTAGATGACTTTTCCAAAATGGCAGTGTGACTGGAAACAGAAATGAGCTAATTAGCTAATTTCAAAAAGCTTTTTTTGTTGTTACGAAGGTAAGTTAAAACCCATTTAACAACTCTAATGCTTTAATAGTATGTCCTGTATTGCATTTAACCTGTTTTGACCATATTTCCTAAACAAATTAATATCAAACAAGAAAACATCGCTGTGACATATACGTCACATCGGGCTTTTAACCTAAAAATCGTCATGGAAAACCTGATGTGACGTATTTGTCACAATAACAAAAATGGTAAAAGGCCACTCAATTCTGTTCGCTGTTTTAATTATTTTGAATTAATATATGCACTGTTGTTCAATTTAAAGTACATTTGAACAAATATAAACAAAACATAATCATATGCTGGTCCCATTTTAATGTAACTGTTACATTAACAATACTTATTATTTTTTATTTACATTTTTTTTGTTTTATTTGTAGCATGAAAAAGAATAAGCGCTACACTGTTCAGGATGCACTGGAGATAATCTTGGGAGATGACAGTGAGCTTGAAGGATGTGAAGATAGCTTGGATGAAGATCCTGATGACCCTAATTACACTCCCAACAACAAAGACTTCGAGAGTGTTGAGTCAAGTGAGTGTGGTGATTCAGACAACAGTGAACAAAGTGATTTAGATGAAGTACCACAACCAAACCCAGGGCAGGAAAATACAACTGTCCAAGGAACTGAAAAAGAAACTGAACAAGGAAAAAAATAAGGAACAGTAAAAGGAAAAACACAATTTTCCTGGAGAAAGAAGCCTTTTGTTGTCCCTGATTGCACATTCAAAGGAGCAAATGTCACACCTCCAGACAGTCTTCCTACTCCCCTGGAGTATTTCAGAAAGTTCATAACATCAGAAATGCTTGACTTACTGAAGGAACAAACCAATTTACAGTGTACAGTGTACAAAAGTCTGAATATCACAACAATGTCAATGCTGTAAAAGAACTGGAAATATTGATTGGCCTCTACCTTCACATGGGTCTTTGCCAACTGCCGGGAAATCGTGTATACTGGGAAAATCCCATGGTGGCGTGTATACTGGGAAATGCAGAGATGCTAGCAGTACCTGCTAGCATCTCTGCATTTCACTGACAACACTGACTTGTCAAATAGGCAAGCTGAGGATAAGTGTTGGAAGATCCGTCCATGGCTGGATATGTTTCGCAAACAGTGCCTGGATATCACCCCAGAAGAGCACAACTCTATTGATGAGCAAATGGTGTCCTTCAGAGGGAACCACAGCCCAATAAGGCAGTATGTGAAGAGCAAACCCCATCCTTGGGGATTGAAAGTGTGGGGCCGATGTTCTTCCTCAGGAATCCTCTGTGACTTTGCAGTCTATGAAGGTGGCACAGGAAAGAAACCTTCCTTACTTGGCATAGGAGGTGATGTTGTGGTCAAGCTGTGTGAAACTCTCCCATCAAATCAAAACTACAAAGTATTTGCAGACAATCTTTTTTCTTCAGCACCACTGGTCCTCAAGCTTCTTGAGCGACAGATCTACTTTGTAGGAACACTGCGCAACAATCGCTTGGCTGGTTGTCAGCTTGAAGATGAGAAAAGTCTTGCAAAGAGAAGCAGAGGATCTGTTGATGCCAGGGTGGAGAAAGAGGAAAGCATGGCCATTGTCAAGTGTTATGACAACAGATCTGTTACGCTGATCTCCTTCTACTGTGCAGTTGAGCATCAAGACAAAGCTCAACGCTGGAGCAAATCAGACAAGGCATTTGTGGAGGTCAACAGGCCACACATTGTGAAGGAGTACAACACATTCATGGGTGGGGTAGACCTCCTTGATGCATGTGTTGCAAGGTCCAAGTACCACATGAGGTCACGGAGGTGGTACCTCTACCTCTTCTGGCAAACAGTCACGTTAGGCCTTGTTAATGCCTGGTTGATCTACCGCCTTGACTGTAAACTACTTGGTGTCCCAAAGCCAATGAAACAGGAGCTTCCAGGCAGAGGTTGCCACTAGCCTCATTCTTTGGCAGTCACAAAGAGGCCGCCCATCACTTAACGCCTCACCTCCTCCACCACTGCCCAAGAGAGTTCGTGTCGGAGTTCCAGATGATGTCCACACCAACCAGGTTGCACACTGGCCTGTGAAATGCGACCAGTGTGGCCGCTGCAAATTCTGCAAAACCAATGCAACCACCACCCTCTGTGAGAAATGTGATGTGTGTCTTTGCTTCACTGAGGAAAGAAATTGCTTCAAATCTCATCATTTGGAATAGGCTAAACTGCTGAAGCTGGTTAACAGATGTAAGAACTGAGAAAAATGGTTCAAACATGGTGCTGATCAACAAAGGTTTTGTTTCACTTCAGCATGTTTTGTTGTTCTGTTTTTTGCACTATGTATGTTTCTCAAGTACATAAGTCGATTGTTCAGTGTTCTACAGCTACAGTGGCTTGTTGAGAAGCCATCCAATGAGGCGGTGTTGTTTATTTTGATTTATTACTGATTTACTATTGTTTTGTTACTTAAAAACAAAGTCTGAAAAATAATTTGTTGTTAAACAGCACTATTAATGTCACAGTTTTCATGTATGTTGTGGAGATGCAAATGAAAAGGCCAATTTGTGGTTTTGTAAGCAGAAAAGGTGTCGAGTTGATTGATTTTCAAATAACCATAATTATTTATAGCATAAACGTCCAATGTGACATATATGTCACATTACAGATCTTTGACATTTAGGGGTAGTATTTTAAAAAAAACCCCATCAGAAATGTATTTTATATGGTCCACTTGGTCTATGATATATCCCCCATAATATTTCTGGGTCCAGGTTCTTATGGGTTAATGACAGTTTATTTGATCGCTTTGTTCAGTAAAAATGTCTTGTTCAGCGTTTGGTTGGACTAACAGACACTCCAAGGAGTCGCTGTCTATGGTCAACACACCGAATCCGTCTGTGATTGGCACTGTTGCGGACAGTGGAGTCCTGAAGACGCACGAGATCTTGCAAATTCACGTGTAATCAAGTGATATAACCGGACTAGAGAATGTCTCATTTAATGTACAAGAACAGATCATTTGCTTTCAAACAACATTTATTGAACCATATTAGTAACTTACCAACAACTCCCATTACTCCTGCAATGGTTTTCCAAGACACTTCCTTTTTATGGTTGTCTTTATATAAAGGATGTCACGGGTCATAGATAATTGTATGATTTGGACCTCCAGAATCAACATCTCCTCATCCATGGTGTCAGTGGGGTGAAAAGACGAGTGAAAACCTCTAACCTGTTGACTTCAGGTCTGTCCCCGCCCACCAGGACGTCTTCAAGTTGTGTAATACGATCCGTCGTGAATCCGAAGTATTTTATTTTGAAAATATACCGGATGTTGTATTTTGTGTCTGTGCACGACTTCCTGCCCTGATCAATCTGCATTGTGCCGAATTGATGCACCGTGCTCCGTCGTCTGTCAAAAATAGAAGCTCTGCGCAAGTGTTGGAGGGCTGACGGATGGCCGTACGATGACAGACTCACTACGCAGCGGATACAGAGTTGGTGGAATCTCACACATTGATTATAATGAATGCGTATCGGCTCCACCGACGGATCTGCAGCCGTTATGCATTCAGTGGAATTTAAGGATAAGAATAGCACACACGTATGGTTCGCGGTCGAAAAAAGGCTGCAGTTTCTGTGAATTTATGCTTTAAAAACAGACCTAGGTTTAGGGCAAAAAACTTCCTGGTAAGACGCTATAAAAGACAGTTTAAACAGTAAATAAATATACGTAAATGCCGCAAGTTATGTAAAAAACGTAAGTTATGTTCAAAAACATGATTCACGTAACTAGCGTAAACAACTTAAGTTAAAAATGGTTTACTTTTGTTTTCACACAGGATGTAAACCCTGCTCTCCTTTGGCTGTCAATCGGCCAAGCGAAGTTAAAAGCAGATGTCGGCGGACGCATTACAGCAGATGGGGAAATACGTAAATATTAGGGCCGGGACTCGATTAAAAAAATGTATCTAATTAATTAGAGGCTTTGTAATTAATTAATCACAAACAGTGATTAATAATGACTGAATACATAAGCTTAAGCAACAAAAATATTGTTTATTTTTCTTCAAGTCCAACAGACCAGTGCAGTTTTTGCCATTAAGTGTAGCAATAGCATAAATTATAGTAAATATAGTACATTTCAGAAATCCAGGTAGCCTATAGGTAGGTAGACCTTCTGTAAACTACAATACTTTGGTTTTAGGATCATAGTTTGCACACAACCATGCTCTTATCGACGCTTCCATCCGTTATTTTTTTGTGACAAAATGTCCCATCATCCACGGGCCCAACCAAATCGTCTCATCAGCTTCTTCCTTCATGTTCACTGTGGTTTGTTCTTGTCTGAACTCATGAACGCTAGTTGGTGCTCCAGTATAATCGGTCCGCCTGAAACTCATCCAGTGAGTCACTGGTCTGAAATGTAAATAAAACAGAATGCGATAAACTGTACAAAGACAATATATGTAACCTCTTAAAACCCACCTGCCCTCCAGCTTGTAAGGGGAGGGGGTGGCGTGGCGACTGGGTTGGATAATCCACAGCATCACATGCACAAAATCACAAAATCAAGAATAAAAATAATATATTTTGTTCATTCTTGAATACTGCTGCATTATAAAATGTGGTTTGCCTTTTATGCATCAGATAAGAGTAAAAATGAATGTGAGCAATTTGTGAAAAATGGTGTCAGGGCTGTTTCTTTCTCTCTCTCTTTTAAACAGGGTTTGATAAAGCAGTTTCACAATAAAACGCTCTGATTTCTGTTTCCCTTATTGGGTCACTGAAGGCTTTTGTCCCATAAATAGGACCAAGCACACACACACACACACACACACACACACATAATGTCCACTGCTGTCTAAAGCAACAACAGAGGAACAAACAAATAATAAAAGAAAGAAAGAATCACCCCAAACGGATTTATCAACCCACTGAGAGAGAAAGAGGATGTTGTGTTTTAGGATGTCCGCTGGTAAAAGTAGGTCAAACACACACACACACACACACACACACACACAGTGTCTGACCTGGACCAAAAAAAATCATAGCTGCACACACGCTCACATTCATATATTGTATATATGTGTGTGTGTGTGTGTGTGTGTGTGTGTGTGTGTAGGCTATAATCTGTGTGCTTTGGGCTCTTGCATTTCTATGTGTGTTTGGACAGTTTGCATCTCGTGAGGGAGAAAAATTGTATTTTGAAGATTGGGGACATTTTTAGAAAGTTGGAACATCTTGGAAAAGAGGGGAACATTTTAATAAATATAGGATGGGAGCGAACTGATGGAAAGTTGGCACATTTTGCGCGAGACAACACTTTCGAAAAGTGTGCACATTCTGAAAAGAGAACAATTTTGGAAAGCTTGGACAAGCAATCAAACACATTGAGGATATAACCTGAGGTCTGCCTTCGAGGGAATTGTTGGGAATGTTCATGTTGGATATTCTTCAGCATTCGGCTTGTGTATTTCTAGATTTGTTAAGACCTTGAAAATGAGGACATTTTTGTTTTTTGGAGTTTGGGGACATTTTTAGAAAGTGATGCTGTGATCTTTGAAAGTGAGGAAACTGTCTGATGCTCAACACGTTTATGTTTACAGTCCCTGTGAAATGAAAAATACAGTTCTTCCCTAATCCTGTGTCCCTGTGTTAATTTCTTATTTATCTTCTCCTTTTCCATGGAGAAGTCCTTTACTTGATATTCGCCAAATATATGTAAAAAAAAAAAAACACCCAAAGAGCTAAATCAGTATAAGAGTCATTTTACATCAAAAGTAATGCCAAAATCTCCAAATCGCAGCATGGGTTTTCATTTGGTGCTCCTTGCGGTCTTGGTGTTAATGCGATATTTTGGATGTATATTTGACCATTTGTATCAATTCTCAAGTGGTCAGAAAATTTGGCGACAAATCTTTGTAAAAAAATTGTGTCAACCCAAAAATAACTATTACGACTTATAATCGAGAATGGGATTACCTTCATATCCTCCTATCATCATGTTTAATAATGTCAATTAATTTATTCAATAATTAATGAAATTACAGATTAATGACTAGAACATCTGGACACACATGACTGAGCTGCCTTTCAAATTAATCCTCAGGTTCTCAGTTTTCAGATGTTTCACCACTTCTACTTGGCATCTACTTGGTAAAATTGCGTATGTGAGAGGGATGAATAAATTATGACCTATACAGTACCTCATACGGATGGGTTGACAAACGTCAATTCTCACCCAGGAGAACAGGGCTCGTGTCCCATGCGAAAAGTAAAGTAAACAACTTTTAATGCAACTTTAGAATTACTTAAGTGGCTCACATGGCTCAATTCAACCTCGTACTTCACTTCCAGCATTTACGTACATTTATTTATTGTTAAAATGGTCTTTTATAACGCCTTGCTTGGAAGTTTTTTTTTGCCCTACACCTAGGTCAGTGGTTCTGTAGCGAAAATCACAGAAACTGCATAATTTTTTACAACCACGAGTGTGCGACTTGTGTGCTATTTTTAGAACATGCCATGTCGCAAGTAGTGAAACGCGAGCCGCAATATGTACATACGTGTTGTAACTTGTTGTACTGACACACAACCTCTTCTGTTGTTTAGGTTGGAGACCTCTAACATCGTCTCCACCTTGGCGTTGTACATAACTACAACGGCCTGTAGGGGGCGCCGCTAAACAAAACATGTAAAAAAGCAGCTGATTCAATGGGCTGATAACAACCTACTGGCCCTACAAGCAGGCCCCCTACTCACCTATACTTATGGGCTAATAACCACTGATAATAAAATACGACTCATATTTATGTATATGTATAATGATGTGTGTAATATTTTTAGAACGATCTGCAGTACCATGAAACACTCATATGCGTCGTTAAGGGTGGTATTGACAAAGACGGTTGGCACTGTGCTTAACTCTAAGACCACCCAGTCTTTAGATGTCCAATCAAATGCAAGGATTTTATTTAAATCGTTATTGCAATAGTACACCTAGTGCTGCACCATTATGGCCAAAATGATAATCACGATTATTTTTTATCAATATTGTAATCACGATTGTTAATTGTGATTATTCATCATGTTAGGGAAAACATCTGTATTTTAATTGCACTACTTTTAAACAAACAGTAGGAACAGTTTTTAGTGTGCACAGGGTGTCCGGTGCTTGTTGTAAACGAACAAGCTAACTGTAATTTGCAATTTGCAGACTGGACGCTAAGGGGTTAACATCCCCTCTGACTCTGCAGCTGGGAGAGACTGCTGCAGGATGACTGTGCCGATTCGACTCGTTCTTAGTGGGGATTTCCACCGTTGGGAATTGACGCCGGGCAGAGGACGGAGCAAAACCGCGGCGCAGACATTCCACCCCCAGGTGGAAATCCCTAGTTCTTAATGAGCTGCTGGCCCCCGGACTCTTAAGAGTAAGGAGTCTTGAATAACACCAGAAATAGTCGCTGGATTTGTTGCCAGTCGTCTTTTTGAAAAATAGTCGCTAACGGGGTCTGAAAAGTCGCTAAATATAGCAACAAAGTAGCTAAGTTGGCAACACTGCTTCACCAGCTCTTACAAATGGCGTGTGTTGTTGTGGCGTCGAGTACTACATCACATCCAGCGTTCTATCCGATCAGTAACCAGGCTTTTTTCAGGGGAGAAAAACGACCCCAGCCCCTGGTGGTTGGTGGACTACTGGTGTAGAAAGTGCTTGATAAGATATGCAGGAGAGCCGCATTTTAAAATGGAAATATCACCAACGATCAGGTTAATTTAATCGTGGTGGCCAAAATAGTGATCACGATTAAAATTTGATTATTGTGCGGCCTTAAGAACACCACTCAAATATTCTGTTTCACTGGGACTTTCAGGTTAAAATACAGTTTAAAGCAACTGCAATAACAACCCCAAGTCTTCTTTTTTTTATAGTTTCGTCCATCAGTTCTATCAGTCATAAAGGGGCATTTTACAGATTTTATACATGACAACCAGTTTACTTGCCATGAGGAGTATTTTTATGTGTATGTCCTTGTTGATATTACTATGTTGATTGTTTTGTGTCATTGAATTGTTTAATTTACTACCATTTATGCGCTTAAATGTTTGTTAACTGCCATGTTTTGTGCCTGAGGACCCCCTTGAAAATGAGATGTTTATAACGTATCTCAAGGGGTTTATCCTCTAATTAAAAATATAAAAATATATTCAGCCTGTGAAACAGGTGTATAATGTCTGCTGTGGCTCTGGAATAATCCTGATGATGTCATTGCGATAGGTCACAACAGCTTGTTTTTTTTTTTGTTGTCAGGAAAAAGTCAAGATATCTCAGCCTCTACTGCTTGGATTTCAACATCATGCATGGAAAAATCAGGTACAATGTGTAAAAACATGACAAAAGCACAAAAACAAACACACCTCCAGAAAACTGCACAGAGACAGAGCTGCCATTTCCAGGGCGCGCTTGATTAATGTTTTTTTTTTTTTTGGTGATTTTTTTCCCCCTTTACCAGCGCCTAATAAAAGGTTCACAAACCATCTGTTTCTCTTTCCCCCTGATGCCTTGCCCAAAGGTCCCCCCATCCTGGGACTGGCACCACGCCCAAACACATCCATCCATCCATCCATCCATCCATTTCTCCTCTCTTTTTCTTTTTCACTCTTTCTTCCTCCTCCCTTCCTCATCTCACCCCCCCCCCCTTTTCTCCTCTACCCCCTCTTCTTTCTTCCCTTTCCTTTCCCCTCTTTCTATCTAACTTATCTTCTCTCCCTCTGTACTCAATCCCTCTTTCTCTCGTCTCCATTTTCTTTCTTTCAGCTCATTCTTTCCTCTCTTCTTTATCCTCACTTGCTCCCCTCATCTCCCACTTTGTCCCCTTCTGTTTCCTTCCCTACTTCTTCCTCACTATTTCTCTCCATCCCCACTTTCTTTCTCTCCCTTCTTTCCTTTTTTCCTTTAGTCTTTCCCCCTCATCCTTTCCTCTTTTTCCTCTCCTCATACATGTCTTTCCTCTCTTCTGTCTTCCCTTCTATTCACTTTCCTCTTCCCCTTCCATCTTTTCCTCCTCTTTTTACTCTCTTCTTTCCCATGTATGCCTTATTTCTTTCTCCTTCCTTCCTTCCCTCTCTTCTTCATCTTGTATTTTCTCTCCCTCACTTTTCTTTCCTCTGAATTCTTTACTCTTTCTTGTATTTTTCTTCTCCCCTCCCTCCTTCTGTTTTCCCTCTTTCTCCTTACCTAGTATCTCTTGCTCATCTTTCATTCCTCCCCCCTCCCTCCCTCCTCCTCCTCCCCCTCTCTCCTCTGTCTTCCTTTCCTACCCATTTAAACCTCTCTCGCCCATTATGCATATTCATAAACCTGCAAACATTCCCATCCAATAGCGTTTTAATCCCTCCCTGAATTAGAGTGTGTGTGTGTGTGTGTGTGTGTGTGTGTGTGTGTGTGTGAAGGGTTAAGGGGAGAGAACACACATACACACACACCTCCTCCTCCTCCCAAACATCTAGCAGCTGGCCGACAGATGGGGCCCGCAGCCAAAAAAGCAGCAGCGGCAGCACCACAAAAATAAAAATTTACAAGACGCCAGTGGAATTTATTTAAGGGCAGGAGGAGGCGGTGGGCTGCACCTCCCTGCACCTCCTCCTTCTCCTCTTTTTCACCTCACCTCCCTCCATCACTGCCTTTCTTTCTCATTGCCCAA